>NC_071346.1:11827500-12037500 GCF_027744825.2 Synchiropus splendidus | reverse complement strand
TAGCAATGACGACAGTCAATCCATTTATCATTATCTCCCTGAACCAGACTGGTTACTTTTCCTCTCCATATCTGCACACATCCGCATTCCATGCATCGTTATTATAATAATTATTAGTAGTATTAGTAATATCATATTGTTATGATCGAACTGAAAAATAAACCTCTAAAATGTTTGAATCTTTCTGATGGTCACATTGTTTTTGTATCAGCTTGTAACCGTCTTCACATGTTTTATGAACTGATTTGTATCGTCCACTGACTTAGATTTATTATAAGAAAACACGGTTGAAACAGTGTGTGTATGCGTTGCAGGCTGCCAGGGTCCGCCGGTGCTTTGCTGCCCCGGCATCGATGACTCATGTTTCCGAGGCTGCTACTGTGATGAATTTTGTGTTGTTGTCAGCGACTGCTGTCCTGATTTCAGTCGTGTCTGCCAGAGATGTAAGCTCGACTCTGTCAGCTATAAACTCGCTGCCATACTGGTTGCGTTTATTCTACCTCTCCATTGATTCCAGCTGCAAGCAACCCTACGACCACAGACACACCGCCCACAACAACTCTACCTCCAGGTGTTTCGCTGAGTCTTCCTCAGGCAAGAACAGCACAAGCAGGAAGCAGCACAGCACCAGCCTCCTCACACACAGCCACAGGTCTATCATCCAACAGAACACCCGAACCAGGAAGGAGTACTGCACATACTACGCAGGACGTCAGTGAAAATATCTCAACCATAGAGACTCCAACCGATGTACCCACACATGTCACCACGCCGTCGCCAGCCACAGACTCAACACTAGCATCGAAGAGCAGCCCTTCGACAGCACTGGCGGATGGTAGCTCTGCCTCAGCAACAGTGTCCGTTGCCATCCTGCCATCGAGCTCTCCATCGACACGATTTAAGGATAGGACCCTGGGGGAGCCTCGAACAAGAACTTCACCAGCGAGTATAGATACATCTTCATCTAAAGCTGATGTTGTTACAACTGTATCAACCCTTGAAACACCCACCAAACTCACCCAAACAACACAACCGGCAACTAGTGTTGCTGCAACTTCGCTGAAAACAGTGACGGTAAACAGAGGACAAAAAGAGCTCACAACATCCGACATGATCCAAACTAAATCGGGAAGCAGCGCGACATATTCTCAGGCCGATATTAGAAAAACATCCTCCACTGTCAAGCCCTTCAAAACCCTGGCAACAGACAGGACACCAGGCAGGCGCAGTACTACGGTTTCCCCAGGAGAGGTCACCACAGCACCAGTTTTAGTCACCGCTGTTCCCACCCGCACCAAATGGCAACCAACTGCCGTGAGCTCTACCGCAAGCACCGAAGCAGCCACTTCGAGTCATCTCCCAACAACAGAAACCAAAGCTCCAGGTCAGTTTTGGCCACAAATTTCACTGCACTCATGCGTTTATTCATTCTTTTTCCATCTTAGATGCGGCGTTATCCAGTGTTGTGTTGAAAGCTTCTCTTGTCTCCAGTGAGGAAAATGAAGACGCAATTCAGCAAACTTTAAGGGAAGTAAGTCAAATTAAATATATTTTTAATAGATCAGAAAGTAGTGACACTTTCAATACGCTGTTTAATTTGGATTTTGTGTCTCTCTTGCAGTACTTGGTCAAAGCCTTGAGCGCGCAGAAATGTGACAGATGCAGTTTCACTGTGCGGAAACTCAAGCGTCACTGAGACTTCAGCAGCTTATTGGTACCTGAATTTGACTGTGACATCATCATAATATTGAGTTATATGTTGCCTGCAAAATTCAAATATATAAGTCCACCAACGCCTTTAACACCTTAGCGTTCCCAGAAAATAAAGGATTGGAATTATTGAATGGTAAAGTAAAAAACTGTGGATTTTTTTTAATCTGTTAAAAAGATAATTTTGAATATTGAACGTTTTTATAGGTCACTGGTGACCATGTGAATGAATCAACTATCTTACATGACTTTCGGGAATTTATCACTAAATTATTTTTTATTTTTATTCCTAAAATACACCTGAAAAAGGATACAACATTTCACTTTACTTCTCGTGTTTGAAATAACTCAAGAACTTGAAGTAACTTTAGCTGCTTTTATATTAAAATAATTGAATAACGAGAGACTTTTTCTCTGATCTAGCGACACGATGGCAAAGCTCAGTTATACAGTATTCTTGAAGGCGGTGTCAAAAACAGATGGGAGGGTGCCATGTGACCTGAAATGTTTCCTCCAAAAGTCTTATCCTTTATGGGCGACATGTTGTACTGCACTCTGAATACTCAAAGCACTGCTGATACAATGAATAAAAGGTGACTTTAAAATGAAATGAATGCTTTTTGGGCTTAAAATGGGGTCGACTGACCAGGCCAGTGAAACCTGGGTTTGAATGACCGTCTTGAATTGTAAAACACGTTTGTTCTGGAGATATTTGAGTATCTGTCTCTTCCTTTTGTAGGCTGGTGACCCCGACTCTAAGGGAAGAGGAGACAACTACTTAATAACCAAGGAGGAAGAAGGATCTGTGCCTTGCCCAAGGGTCACTCTGCACCTCTGGGGTAGGATAGTTTCAATTAGAGAGGACCCATCAGCTCTGACAAATCCCGACCCAGATTAAATCTGTACCCTCAACGCTCCTATTTGGACATGCCCCAGTCTCTGAGGTGAATCCACAGCTGCTGCTCTTCTAAATGGTGAAGGTTGGTTGGTGCAAATTGGAAGCGTGTGTTTTGGTGGAGATCTGCTCTTCAACCCAAATGTGCAATCGGAGTTAATTCCGCAGGGCCGGCGCTGGGGTTCACGTTTCGTCACAGCTTTGTAAACCTAGATCATACGGGGTCACTCAAAGTTTGAAGCCGCGCGTCCACTCTCTCCAAGATCGGTTACATTGTAATGGCAAAGGAATGTCGCTCTGCCCGAGTGGCGTGTCCTTCTTATTTAATTCAGAGTGGCGAGCGCGGCTTGTTAAGGAAAACGCAATAAAGTTGTTGTTTTTTCTCTCGATCCTGTGCGATGTTCTTTATTAGCTGTGTTGAAGGGAGAGGAAATGCATGGTTAGGAATTGGACACACACACATATGTCAGGTGTCCAAGCCAAACTGGCTCCCTGCGGTGCCGGCGTGTCCAAAACCCCGGTGTTATTGATCCTGATTGGGCCTCACAGGAGGAGATTCCTGCCTGCCATTGACCCACACTTCTCCATGTTTCCACCCTTCGCTCAGATCATCAGAGGCAGCCGTCTCCTCCGTCCAGCGGACCTGCATGCGTGACATTTCTGATTGTCGGCGTGAGGGAGGGAGGGGGGGGGAGGAAGGGGATGAATTTACAGGAGATTTTTTTTTCTTTTTTATATGTGTGTGTAAAATCACAAGCAGGTCTTGGTGGACATTTTCCTGGCTTCGTGACTGTCAAAACATCTTCCGTGTGTTAACACGCTTCCTACTACTCCTCAGAAAAATCCACTCGCAGGCCGCCCTCCTCTTCAAAGCGGAGCTCAGCCATGTGGCCTGCGTTGGATTTCTGCATGAAGCGCTGCGTGCCGCTTGCGTACTCCTCCTCGAGCTTGCTCTCTGCGTCGCTGCTGCTTCCGAAGCACCAGAAGAGCATCAGTGCGAGGAAGCCGTAGAACAGCATGACGAACAAAATGTACAAGTAAGCGCTGTCGTGACTCCTGGGGTCGCCAGCCAGAGGGCTGCTGTCGTTCCTCAGACTCTCCTCCAGGCTGGAAACGGTGCTCTGGTCTTCTCTTGTCCTAGCATCCGCAAAAACCTGCTTGCATCTGGAGAGTAGAGAAGGCAAGTCTGTCCCGTTCATGGGCTCCATTCACAATATAAAGCGGGATAAAAAGGGAGACCTTTAGGAGACACTCAGTGTCGTGAGGCGAAGCTCGCTGTGAGTCATGACTCAACTCCCCACAAGAGTCTTGATAAGGAAGCTCTGACCATTTCCTGGACCCAACACCATCTATTTTTAGCTTGGCATTTCAACCATTCCAAATAGACTCAATGGGAGGCAGCTATAAAGGGAGGTGAGGTGTGTTTGATTTAAGCTGTTCCTCGTATTTGTTTTTTCAAATTATTATTTTTGATTCTTGATTTTCAGTCAAGAGGAAAATGATTTATGGTATTCATAGATAAAGTCAAGGGCAAATAAGTGCTGGAAATAGATGGGATTTTATTTTAATATACAACATCCGACTTATGCCCGGGATCGGTTCCAACTGGTCGTAAGTCGAATACCATTCAAAATAGCTGACGCGAGGGTTACAGGTGCTACTGTAGTGGTAGATGGCTGTGTGAGAGAGAGATGCTGGGATACTGTGCTGCTGTAACTGTCGTACATGCTGCCATGCTTCTACGTGCCACGGTGCCAGACATTGAATAAAAGAAAATAAGCGTCAGCTCATAAGGACGGGTGGATGTAAGTCGAGCAGGTCGCAAGTCGGATGTTAGTTGAATGTATTTTTAAAGAATAAAAATGATTTATTCAAACATGAAAATCAAACCATTTGAAAAGGTTTAAGATATTCTGGTCGTATCAAGAAAGAACAGATTGAGATGGACAGTCTGCAGTCCTGACTCCACCACCACACCACACTGAAACTGGAGGCAATGCTCGAGTCTTTTTAAGCAAGTTAGAAGACTAATAATTTTCGAAATACTATATACAGGTATTTAAACTGAGAAACCAAAAAATCAGAAATGGCATTCTAAAAAAATGATCTTGAATAAGTTGTCTCTTATTAATTTGCGGAATTTTGGATAGTTTTTACTCGATGACCCGTCCAATCTAAAACCACTCTCCATCGTGCGCCACTCTACTTCACCACTCACATGTCTCTTGGGTATAATTCCACTTTTTCTTTTGTTCAGCTGATCAGGACGATTCCTGTCCCTCTCCATTCAGCAGCCTTTGAAAAGTGAAAGAACTTTTTTTTTTCCTTTCTTTCCTTTCACAATCAATTTGAGGCCTTTGAAAGCTGCTGAGACTCACGGATGGTTGTCAGCCTGGTCAAGTAGTCTGCCCATTTCAAAGCGTGGTGCGGTCAAAGGTTAAGTTGTCTCCAGTGTGTTGCTGCTTGACTGGCACTCCAAACCTTTTAACTTTTATACCTGTTGTTCCGAACAATGTAATCACTTGTGAAAATAAACAACTGAACCTGTCATCTTTACAAACAAGCGGACATTGAGCCAGCTTCAATAGTCTCATATCTTGTTATTTTTCAGATGTGTCATTGCGATTAATGATAACTATTATTCCAATAAATCTCACTCTGAAATCTTGAGCTGCAGAAACATGAATGACTTGAACAGCTGGACTCAAGCTTCCATACACCCCCGGATGAGACAGAAAGAAAAAAAAAATCATTGTTGTCTGTAACCTTTTGTGGAATCTGCCAACTGCTGGAACAGTGTTTTCACTTGTGTTGGGCGCTGAAGTTGAAAGCTTGTGAACTTTGCACAGCCGTGTCAGTGACTGATGTCCCAGTGTGTCTGTGGGCCACTGTGCTTATATAATTTACAGCACGTCTGCTTTGGTCATTAGGGGGTGTGAAGGAGCCCCCAGAGAGCAGGAATTTGTCCAAAAGGAGCGGTCATATATATGTATGATTTAGCGCTCGACTGGAGGTCGTGGTCAACAGAAGAGCAGTGTGCAGACAAAGGGTGGTAACATTAAACATGGCCAACATTGTTCCCTGGTGTTTGTTATGAATGGACTGTTGGTGAAGCCCTCCCACCTCTCATCTGCCCGTCCCATAATGTGCTGCAACAGTTGAACACAGTCAAAGGTGGCTCTCAGATGGGTATGGTTACCTTAAGAAAAGGTGTTTAAGAAAGAAAATTGGAAAAACAAAACACTGTGGAACGAATAAAAGGAATCTTTATTACTCGATTGTGTAGTTGAAGACTTGGTTAGAAAGGCCGTATTTAACAATACGATCGATCCAGACGAAGACACGAACATTTTCAAATAGAACCACTCTTGGAACTGATCTTGGAAAGTTGATTTTTAAGTGACTGAACACTCTGTTTCATGTGGCTGAAACGCCTGCGCAGCACAGCAACAACCAACACGTTTTTGTCTTAAATTTCTCTTGCTTGTTCTCAAAAGAATCAAAATACATTCAAAGATTACATAGAATTATAATGAATAAAAAGTTTATATACATTTTCATAGAAACATTTCCTATTTTTGTCTACCATAAAAACAGCCGCCCGAGACCAGTGTTACTGTGTACTTTGAATCACTAAACTTGATACAGGTAGTTTGCGTGTGGCATTGTCGGCAACATGTTGTGTCTGGAGCGATTGAAGCAAATGAAACCATATTTATAAACCTATATTTAGCAGGGAACTGGGCAAAGTACAGCATCATTTTAACAGTATTTTTAATCCATAATATTTTTGGATTTATTCATAAATCACATTGGAAAAAATAGCTTGGAATAAAATGCATTTTTAGCATTTTTTACATATTTTACCCGGAGTTTTATATATATATATATATATAGTGTACAGTATATAATGTGGCCCGATCAGTATTTTAACAAGCCAATTCAACAGCAAAAGTACTTCATGTTATAGCAATGAAACACAAGACCAAATGTGGCTGCAGCCTGTTCTTTCTTCTCAGTTGCATGATCATGTTGGATTGTTGAACCCCAGACTCTGCTGGGGTGAAATCAGACTGGGCAGGATTCACAACAACTGCCTTGTCCGCGTTGTCAGGACTCACACAGACACGAGAGACAGGTCAAGTTTTGTATTACACACAGCAAGGCCACGTTTGAGTATCAGGACTGTGTACAAGGTTTGTGCAAACTGAAGATGTTAAGACTGAGTTGAGATTCAAGATGATGGTCCATGTTTTGATTTGTTTTTACGATCCTCAATATTAATCGATATTTTTGCCATCTAAAGTGATGT
This sequence comes from Synchiropus splendidus, assembly GCF_027744825.2. NCBI lineage: Eukaryota > Metazoa > Chordata > Actinopteri > Syngnathiformes > Callionymidae > Synchiropus > Synchiropus splendidus. Next base: position 12,030,583 of record NC_071346.1, on the reverse strand, counting down.
CTTTATTGGATCATGTCTGGACTAGAAAATGGTGAATTTGTCCACGATTTATTCAAAATGCATTCATTATTGCAACCGCACATTTTGCTCAGCATGTTTTGAAATATTGTGTATTACTCGTAATTTTTGCCTGAAAAATAATCTTTTTGGCTGAAATGTTGCAGAAATTTAATCTCAAATTTAAACATACATTTGTGTTTTGTAAGTTACTCACTAAAACTTAATAAAAACAAGCATTAACACAATGGACATGTGCTCAATATATAATGAAAAATATAAATAAAAATGTTCCGTTTCTGTTTATAAGATGCTGTGCAGAGTGAACCTTTGGTGAATATTCTTGTGTGAAAATATAGTCTGGATGTACAAGACGTTAAAAAGTACATTACAATAAAAAATAACTGGCTAAACATATTTTTGTGGTAATATATGTAGTATAATCTAAAGTGTTACTATTTTTTTTTAGATATGTAGTTAATATCTGTGTCATGAACTTGCAAAAAATGAAGTAGACTTAGAAATGTGCCATTATTTTGACACAATAAGATCTTTAAATTTAGAATAAAAATACATTAAGTGAATAAAAAAATTAATTTAGTTAAACAGTTAAACACTCTCCATAACCACCCAGGTTAGGTGAGTTCAACTATCTTAGTTTGGTGATCTGGATAAACCTTCGCCGCCACTGTTTTGATTAGATTAGATTTCCTTTACAAAGAAAAACAACCAAGAAATCTGTGTATTTTTCATATAGTTTATTATAAATAGTCAATAGTGCTGTATTGTACACAGAACATTTACAACAAAATCATTATATGAAGAGTGAAGATAGTAGAAAAGCAAGAGGAAAACATGAATCACAAATGAATAAGACATGTGGAAGCTCTTTAGAGAACACAATATAAAAAGAAAAAAAAAACTAAATAAATAAGAATCATCGGGACATTTCTCATGGAAAGTAATTGAAGACAGAAAAAAAATATTTTCCTTTTTGGCTTATTGACATCTCGTATACAAGTCCACCATTTCCCCTGATTGGTCAGTGCACACAACCAAACATATAAATGAAAGTTGAAGATCCTTGTTTCCTTCACATCAACTGAGGTATGAATGTATTGCACTTCTTTGGGCTACTGTGGTTCTTTCTCTGTGATATTTCAATTTCATCGATGTCAATACCAGTCAAATCGGTGTAAAGTAGAACAGTTTATTTTAAGACTCTTCATGAGGACGTGCTGTACCCTCATGTGGTCCACTTCCAGACTGGACCCAAACAAAATTCTTTAAAAGTCTGATTCAGCTTACAAAGTCGAAGACGGATATATCCATTTTGTTTTCTTCTCAAAATAGACGGGAGGCGCCGAACAGTTGTTTCCATCAGGAGGTTGTGTGGGGAACACCTCGACCTGCTCGACCAATCATCTTCTTGCTCTGTCTCCTTAAGGATGTTGGTGGTCGGGTTTGTCACGTTGTGGAGTTTAAATAATGAAAGGCACCTGAGGAAGATAACATTTGATTAGACAAGACTCGCGTTGAGCACTGTAAAGCAACACATCAGGGCACGATGTAAACATGGTTTTAGCTTCACTGAAGCTAAACAGGAAGTCAGTTGCCGACCTTGCGTTCCAGAGAAGTAATGCTAAACATCGCGCTGGTCGGTGAAATTTCCGAGTACTGGACTCTTTTTAGCTTTAGCTCGACTGATCCCGGTTCTGCTCCACTGATCAATAGCAACTTTGGATCTGACCTCCAGTGGGACACATGGTTCTAATCCCAGCCTGCCAAGGGCCATAATAGCCCCCTGCTAAAGAGCCCCACTCACACACAAACACACACGCTTGTGCTTTAATATACACACATTTCGCAAATCAAAAAAGCTACAAGTGGTCTCTCCCAGGACGCTCCAAATTAATGGCATCAAGATGTTGCCACTGATGGAGAGTCAAAATGGAGTAGTGCCGCTCAGATCAGCGCTAACAAAACACAGCTCTGACCCACGCGGACCCCTCCCTCCTGTCAAACACGCTTTAGGAAGTGGCTCCTAACATTCGGGTTGCTATCTTTGTTACATGGCTGGGTGAGCTGCATCAGAGGGCGAGCTCATCACACGGGGTCACGGCAGGAGAGTGAAAATGTGCGCCTAAGAGTTAAGTGGATCCTCTGCCGGTGGTAACCTCGCGAGCGTGCGGCGGTGATTTGAGACGCTTGCTCATCAGAAGGGTTTTGTAATTAGCGTGGTTTTGGTTACGCTGAAAAAAAGCTAAATAAACAACTCAGCCATATTTTACTCGCCGCATAGCCCTCGCAATTACTTGCTGCTACCTATGTTTTCTTCGCAAGCTTGATTTTTATGGTTCGATATTGGCTTTCAAGTGGATACGAGGCTCACCTTGCTCTGACTGTATTGGCCGTACTGGTACGAGGGGTGGTGGTCCACGGCATAGGCTGGGGAGGTGTAGGATGGGGGGCAGTAAGACTGGCTGCTGGGAAGAGCAGGCATACTGGTCAGGCCGGGTAAAGCCTCCAGTCGCTGAGAGCCATGACAGCTGGTGGCCATGCTGGCATTCGGTTCCAACCCTCCGGTCAGTGGGGACAAGGCAAAGTCAGTTTGGGGCTGATGTGGAACACCGCCGGGGTTCAAGAGGCCCATCACCTGTAGACAGGAAAAGAGAGAAATGTGGTCAGTTAAACTGGCCCATCTATTTATTTTCTTGCTTGTCCAATGTGGGGTGATGGGGGCAGCAGCCCACACAAAGAAGCCCACAATTCTCTCCCCCATGGAATCGCCTTCAGTTCTCCTGAGGACGGCACTTCTGGATGACTCCTGTTTCTAAGGCAGAGTCGAAACATCCTTATTCTATTGGACACTACCCTGTTTGTACCATGGATCAAACAGTAATGTAAAAGCTTTGCCTTTTGGCTCAGCTCTTTCTTCATCTTCCTCAGTGCTAAATCAAAACAGGCTCTGAATCACGCCGCCTCTCAAAACCCGAGACCATAGTCTCAGATTTGAGGGGCTGAGCCTCACGCTGCTGCCATATACTTCACACGCCATATTTTGTTACACGTATTATGAGCTAAATATCAGTGTGTATGTGTGTGTGTGTGAAAGCAATAAAAAAAGAGGTCCCTCACTTTCTCCTGGTGTCTTAAAACCCCTGCGTCCTTTGAGGCTCGGGGTAAAGAGGCCAAAGGGTACGTGGGAACAATAGGTGTGGGAGTGTGAGTGGGAGCTTTGTCTCCGGATCGGTGTTCGCAACAGTCAGTGTCTCTCTGTGTGTAGACGCAGGCACCAGCTTTTTCGCTCTGATGTCAGGGGTGCGGGGTATCAGTGATACATCGGGAACAGCTGCAGCAGGTTTGCGTGAGAAAGAAAGTCATGAAAATATTTTAAAAATATATGGATTCTTAAGAGCCACAGAGGAAGAGTTATGGCCCGTGACTGTATTATACCTGTTTTACCAGCAAGAAACCTATAAAATTTGCGATGACAATACTTGTGTATTGTCAGTTGTGTTTTGCTAGCTAGAACAGTTTAAAGCTACCGCTTTCTAGATTTTTGCATTGCATTGAAGCTTGTAGCAAATAACGGAATAAAACTCAGACTTAAATGTTCTACCACGATCAATAAAAACTGGACGGCCAGGACGTTTGTCTGCACCAACCAAACGGCAGCCCCTTCTGACCGTGTGTCTGTTTTGAGGTTGTTCCGCAGATTAGGTCTCAGGGGGGTGCAAATCCCAGCCGCTCGCTTCCTTGGTGAGAACGGATTCCTTAGGTATGCGACCAGATCAGCTCCGAGGAGCCAGAGAACCCAAACCTCGGTCATCGTCTAACTCCTCCAATAATATTTCAGCATGAAACCAAGTTATTATTGTGAGATCTCAGCGTGCCCAAAGAAAAGGTGAATGTCGACGGAATTCAGCAAACAGCTTTTAATAGGGTGTTAAATAAAATCCTCTTTTAAAACCGGTGCCGTTTCCATAAAATAATTACATCCCCACCTGAGGTATTAAAAGCATCTTGCAGTCACCAGCTGCACTGAATACACAAATTAAAATGAATTAGCCAACACAGTGAGTCATTTGCATAAATTACACACTGTATTACAAGCGGACACGTTTCTTCATCCCGATCTATTAGGTGGCCAAAACACCCAGTGATTGGAATTCCAGACAGACGCAACATTCCGGCCTCTGCCAGATGAGCCGTCCATTCCGGGCTGAGGTTAATGTTTAAACCATACGCTGCACCTTTGGCCTGAGAGTGAAGAGCCCTTCTGCTACCTGGAGGGTTCACACGTGCTAGAAAGTGAACACTTTTAAAGCAACTGCCGCAGGAGTTTTTTTTTTTTTTATCAGTGCTTGACAGGAGTCTGATATCCCCTCTCATGGGAATGAATACCCAGCATGCATTGCGTGCCAGCTCGCCACCCTTTGTGGCTGTTAAAAGCTCGTTTTCCGGCTGTTAGCGCGTCCGCGGCGCTGGTCGGGAGCCGCTGATGGACAGTGATGACTGTGTAATCGGCCATAATTGTCTTTTCACTTCTGATCTGTGTCATCGGCGGACGTTCCGATCTCATCAAAGATGTCGGCCGCCAAGATTGACATTGAGCACTTCTTGAAATTATCGAATTGCTAATCAGACTAAACGGATACGACCGAAGAAAGATGTTCAGAGCTGACACATCTTTGTCAAGATCATGGCACAGGGTCAAAAGTGGATTTCATTTTCACTACTTAGAATGTTTTCCAATGTACTTGTCTCATCATAAAGCAGAGGCACACTGACAAAACAAGCTTGGCATTTGCTCAAAAAGTGCCCGTAGCTGCTTGATATCAAACACAATAAAGTCTTTTTGCCATAGATTGCATGCCCCAAGCAGTTTTAAAATCCGCCTTATTGTCAACAGTACTTGTCTTTCGTCTGGGTGGTATTTTTGTATAGCATTTTGCAGCCGTCTTTGTTTTCCTCAAGCAGAACACAGTGAGATCTCTCACTGTCAGGCGGATGATACGGAACCAGACAAGGACGTACCTGTGGTGAGAGGCTGTTGCTGATAGCAGGGTTGACAGTGTTGGTGTGTCCAGTCGCAGCGACAAAGCTGTCTGAATATCCAGAGAAGCTGTGACGTCCCGAAGACAAGCAGTATGCGGAAGTTCCGTCCTGGGAACCCGGTGGCGAACTCAGTCCAGTCTGGTGGACGGAGGTGGGAGGCAAAGGCTGTGGTCGATGGACTGTTCCTGGCTCAGACGCTGCAAATAAATAGTTGTTTAGCCTCATTTGAACACAACAAACCTGAGTAAAGTTTGTTACGCTTCCCACCTTGAGCTATGGACGTAGCAGGATAGGGGCTGTCGGGCAGCTGATACGGCTGAAGGCTCGACATTGTAGATGGAGGGAAACCACCAGGAATGAGGTGGTTGAAAGCCATGAGCTGGTTGGCTCCTGCTTGCTTTCTCCATCGAGCTCTCCTATTGCTAAACCAAACCTGAAAGGAGAAAAAAATGTTTACCCTTTTCTCGATAACAAAAAGAGACTCTTGTCACATCCCTGATGTTTTTCCTGTCTAAATGTGTGTGAGGCCTCAGACTGCAGGACTGATGTGTATCTGGACACGTGAGAGTCAAACCGCAGACACCCCATCTTTGTTGATCCGACATGTCACTGGGTTCAGATAACGCCAGAGGGCTGTTACAGTTATTATAGTCTGCATTAGCACATTATGTCAATGAGGCGTGTATTTGGGAATCCTTACATGCCCTCTTTTAACACATAGCCCTGACAAAAATAGGAGTGTGCCCTTACACAGTGGGTGCAGTGTGTAAATCTGGGTTTGTCTGTGTCTGGATGTGTGGAAGGGTGTCTGACACGGGGTCGAGGGATGTCAAGAGGGGACCGTGTGTCTATTAGATGTATGGAATGCATGGCGACATCCCATGGCAATTTAACACTCACATGATACGTATAAGTAAGGTCACGGATGGTTGGGAAGGGTCTCTAACCTGCACTCGAGCCTCTGTTAGTTTGGCCCTCTGAGCCAGCTCCTCTCGTGTGTAGATGTCAGGGTAGTGCGTGCGCTCGAAGGCTCGCTCCAGCTCCTCCAGTTGCTCGGCGGTGAATGTGGTCCGGCTACGTCGCTGCTTCCTCTTCAACGGCAGGCCGGGTTCTGAGTCGACATCCGACCCTTCGTCTGAGTGACTTGCTGTAAGACAGAAGTAAATATGAGAATGGTACTGTTGAGACTGAAACAATCCCATCGGTATATGTGTTGGAATGGACTTCCTGTAGTGAGAGGTTTGCTTCCCCCTTTCAGACATGAAGTTCAACCAACAATTCCCCAAACCGCTGCAACAGTTAAGCTGTTGGCGATGTGCCGGCACACAATTAAAGTAGCTGCAATACAAATGAAAGACAAAGAACTCTTGTGAATGCAACACGTAGCACTTCAGACTCCTCCTGGAATTGTAAAATCCTAAGACGTTCCCGAGGGGATCAAAAGCTGGAGTTTGCTTGAACATGGATTAAAGAGCACCAGATCCCTTCAGGGCATCTATTGCCTGGGGCACAGTGTCTCTCCGTTTCTCGCTGTGCTGTGCACTTCCATTGGGTCTCAGTGGTGAAAGACAGACAGCCCTTTGCAGGTGGCTCTTAATCTATTTGTTCAGTTGAGGGTAGGAGAGAGCGAGTGGGTAACTTGGAGACCACTATTGGAGGCTAATTCAGCAGAAGGCCCAAATCAATGAAGGCCTAAAACTTGAGACTGAAGGCCCAGTGCTTCATCCAGGGGGAGGTTACTCGTCTATTAAATAATGATTAGGCATCACAAACTACCGTGACAGCCAGTCATTGTCCCCAATTTCATGTCTGCGATCCCCCATCTCTTTCTCCGACTCACAAACATGCATCTGTTACGTCTGCTCGGTGTCAATGCGGCCAGCGCAGATGGGCTGGAAAGATTCTCCTCGCAAATCCACTTGTTGAGGAGGGTTCACTGCACTTTTTTAGAAAAAGCAACTCCTCTTGTATGAAAAGAAATATCTGAAAATGGAGACAGGTGAAAGCAGCGAGATGGTTTAGACCGGGGGAGGGGGGGGGTATCTTTTCTGCTCCTGCCCTCCAGATTTAAAACTTTAATTAAAAAGCGCCAAGTCAGACATGGAGGGGGGTAGGAGGAATCTATCCCAGGCCCTGGAGCCAAGCCGGAAATGCTGGTGGCCAGTCTGACCAGGCATTTCACACGGATTTGGTCTTAAGGAATGCAGGTAGTGCCCTCAGCCTGCCAGTGCAGGGACTCTGCTAGAGTGCCACGCTGGCACCGATACTACTTTGCTCTGTGGATTTGTTTTCGCCAAGACGACTAGATCTAGCAAAACATAAAAGTCAAGAAGAGAAAACTGCATTTCTCCTTACACACTTATTGGAATTGGCGTGTTCTATTTGTTACATGGAATGCTTCAAAAGATAAAATCTGAACTCAAACACAATGAGATGCAGGTGTGGACCGGGGTGAGGGGTGTAATATGCCTCAAAGTAAAAGCTTTCCATTGGCTGCGTAACTCATCTTGTGATAGGGGTGGATCTCTATCTTTCCCTCTTTCACTGTATATATACTTATAGGGGGAGAAAACACTCAGTCACAGACTCTCCCTTAATGGCACATGACAGTGTTGCTTTTGTCATCCTTTGCCATGCGCTTTCTCCGACGCACTCTTCCTCTCTCCCTCTTTTTTATGGAAGTGATGTGGCCAAGTCTTTGTATCATAGTGGGGAAAGCCTGTGGCAGGCCTCTATTGGTCCGATTACCACGCTCCATCTGTAGGAGCCATCAGGGACGCCAGAGCCCGCATTCAGGAGCTTGTCACCTGCCCAGCAGGGGAGGGGGTGGTAGGATGGGATGGGGGGCTGTAGGGCCAAGCGACTGAGTGGGGGAATGATGGGTGGAAAGAAGGGAGGGCACAATGGGGTCCAGAGAAGGGCCACTGGGGGCTTTGGAGGGGCACAGCAGGGGTGCGCTCCTTCATCCCCTCCCTCAACTGCCTGAGGGACATTGAGTGGGGGGAGGGATGGGTAAGGTTGACAAGAAGCGGGGATGCGAGGCCGGGGGCACCTGAAGAGGATGCTGTTGTGAGTGCCAAGCGAAGGAGTCTGAAGGTCATCCTGAAAAGTGGACACTCACAACTTGGACATCTTTGGACTGCCTTCTCGGAGCAGGCCGTTCCCACACTTTCCCCACGGCAAGCACCAAAGGAGGATACCAAACGCACAAAAGGAGGCCTCGACCTTCTTACTTAAACACCCAAATCAAATTTTACGCTGGCGCTAAAGCCGCACTGGAGCTGAAATTGCTCCACAGTCGCTCACAGTCTAGTTGCGGCTCCGACAAGAATCTTAATTGAAAGATATATTATCATCCCTGAAGCGGAGATTAGGGCTGCCGCGGAATTACCCTTAAAACTGACATTTCATAACAAAGATAGACTGGGTGATGCACTGTTAAGATAGCAGGAACACAATTGAGAACCTGTGAAATGTACTTCAGCAGCGGTGAACAACAAGTGTATGCAACAGGCTGCGTTTCAAAATCGAACTCACAACGTTTTGATACGAACACTGACATTTCAAAGGGCGATCGCCGTGCCACTTTTTTAAGTTAAGATTTTCAAGCTTGTGCCGCTGAGATTTAAATGTATCAGACAAGGAAGTGACAAAGGCATGGTCCTAGAGAAAGAGATGAGGTGCAAAAGGCGAGAGTTTATGGTGGAGTTTAGTCGGACTGACAAGCCCTTCCTCCCAGGGTTGTTAATAGAGAAGGTAATTGAGCCGGTGACATGTGTCCTCAACCCAAAACAAAGAGCAGAAGAGACAAATGAACTAGTTATTTGACCAGGGAAGTAGATCAGGCCTTGTCAGACCAGAGCTCATAGTGAGCGGAGGCCACTGAATAAAATATTGGCGGGCCTTGCCGAGCCAGAGCAGATGGAGGAAAAGAATGGTTAACTGACAGCTTATGGACTCAGCTGGGGTTAATAGTTAAAATGGCAGTGAGTGGGCTGCTCACTTGACTTGCTAAAGAGCCCCCGGGAACCTGCAGCTGCCTGGGAAATAAGAGGGAAGATGATGATGTGAAGGGGAAAAAATGATGTCAATAACCTGTGGAGGTCGGCACAAAGAAATAACGGGTGATATGACGTTGAACGATGTATCCCTCGATGATGTAAGACAAAAGGCCACAAACGGCGCTGTGTGGCCATTATGCAGGGCCCAGCGTGGGGCGGTTATTATTTAGTTCCACTGCGGCTCAGTTAGGTGACAGTTTCACGGTGGCATTTCCACCCTCGGGGCCGACACAAAGCATCTGCATGGAGCCCACACGGGGCTGCAGCAACAGGCCAGTCTGCCACACGTTCCAGTCAAATGGGCACTAACCAGCTAAGTGTAACCAACAAGCAAGCAAATCGTGAAAGGCCCTGCCTGGCTTTACAAGTGACAGAATCAAGATACATTCGAAGTGAGCTCAGGGATGCCAAACATTATCGTAACCTCCTTCAAGGGGCCTGATAGTTTTAACAGTCAAGTGACCCAAGGTTGGCCCCTGACCTTCTCGCAACTTTTACACCGCTCTGCTGCGAACACAACCTCAGCGCTGACCCTCTGACCAAGCTTCACAGGCGGTCCACAGACAGGAAAGAAATCATTACATTCCTTTTCCCCCCAACAACTGTGCACCTTTACCACAAGTGTCTTGAGCAGTTTTGTTTCTTGTTTTTTGTTTTTTTTTTTTTATGAACGCTACCAATAACAATGAGCGGACCTAGAGAAAACATGGTTGGAGACCCGGGAACTGACTCGATAAAACTACAGATCTTGTTCAAGGGAGCTCAAGATGTTTGTTATTTTATGCGGTTCCGCCGCTAGATCAGTCCGCCCCACGTCTTCATAAGACATGACTGCTCTCAGTTCTTTGAGGAAATTAAAAAAAAAATGTTTGTTTATATGAAACAGAATCAGTCAGGGAGGATTGGGAGGAAAATCAATTGTCAGTTTTACTGTTCCCTGATGCGAGCTCTAATGCGACACAGCCACTTTCACTTCTCACAGTAGGGTCCATGAAGAAGAACATATTGGTATTTTGTAAACAGCTCCGCATATTTCAAGTTACTTGGCTCGGAGAGTTTGAGAAGTACTGCGCGAAAAGGGAATGGCTCCATAAAACGGAGGCTAAACAAAGTTAAGTGATTGACAACGCTGTCTGGCTTTACTCAATTATCTGTCCCATTGTGCTCCTCTTTACAGAGTCCATCGCCCCTGACTCCTTTTTTCTTCCCTGGCCTTTATCCTCCCCATCACAGAGTTTAGCTCAGCTAATACTTGCAGGGAGAAAGAAAACTCTTTCTCCATCGGGGCTGCTCCCCTTGACCTTCCATTGCTCGTCGCTTCTCTTGTAGTCGCTGCGCAGTGTCTGCGGGGTGAGCGGGGAGAATGCGGAGAGTACATCAGCGTCGAGGGGCAGGCTCGGGGCAGGACCCCGGCTCATTACTTCAAAGTTGGTCTGAATTCATTAATTGTCCTTTGAATTGATATTGGTGGGATCACAATGCGGGTGCCAGCGGAGAAAGAGGCTTTAATGAAGCATAGACTGGGCATTCAGTTGCAGATCAGCCTGTGTGGACTTTCGCTTTGCTTTTTGAAGTCGGGAGAGCGGAGTGAAAGAGTCCGGGAATCAGAAACAGATACATGCCCATTTAAGTTATCATTAAACTCACGATCCGGGAAATAGAAAGCGAGCCTTGGGATATGTTTCTGATCAGCCAAGTTCCCTCACTGAACTGTTTCATTTGCTCTCTGCAAGTTAGAGTCAACAAAAATTGGATTAGTGACCCGCACACACACACCGTCGACACAACAGTTGGGAATACACCTTGCAACTCTGTCAGTCCTGAGCACTTTCTGCCGCGGAGATAAAACCCAAAGTCGCAGGGAGCCACTAACCCAGTTTATTTACACAAACAAAGTCCTACTCAGCACCGGCGACAAAAGCAGCTAAATCTTTCATGTTTTGTCAGCACTTGATTCCTCCTGTCCCCCGGGCTATTTGCCTGCCGCGGCACAAAGGGAGCGGGAGAATGGCAGCAGATTGTTGGAATGCACCTCAATGAAACCAATTATTACATGTTGACTGCGTTCACCATGGCACATTTGAAAGAACTGGCTTCATTCAATTTGGCACCGCAGGATCCCCTTTAAAGAAAAGTTATCCCTTTGACTGTTTGCATTTCTGAGCTTTCTTCCCCCTTACTTCTCTGCCTGCCTTTCACCCCCGCTGCCATAAACGGATAATGCAAGAGTGGCCAGCTCGCCTTTTATGGATTTCATTAGTCAAATAACAATAACTACCTCAATGGAAAGGTCAAGACGACAAATATTCCCAAAGGTTGCCGGCATTAAAAATCATGTAAAGACCCTTGAATTTGTACTCATTATTAGCACCTAAATAATGTGACCCAAAAGTATCATTTATATTTCAGATTTTAAACCCAAGCATTTTGTCGATTGTAACAAAGATTTTCAATGACTCCCAAAACAGCATCGACTCCCTCCTGATCTGCTTAGTTCACGCCAAACTCCCCAAAAAAAACTCCACGTTTCCCAGACAAATAAATCTAAATGAGCCAGCTTTGATCTCAGCACTTATGGAAAGCCGACAATAGCGTCAGAGGAGAAAGGGGCAGAGAGCAACAGGCCTCTCTCCGGCACAACAATAGCCTCTACAAACACCTACTTAATCAATATTTGGCCAGAAGACACTCTCTTGGTACCCAAAACCTCCCTTTTCACATTCTAATGAGGGACTATAAAAGGGAAAAACAACAACCACTTCCACAAAGACACGCAATAAAGAAATACTGCTGCTGTGTATATGAATAGAGGATACTAGCCAACTGTGGCTGAAGGCGGTATCAATAATATAAGCAAGTGTTTGCATTAAAAATCCACCAATATAGTTGGTTATTAAAGTTGAAATGAGAAGATCGGAGTCAACAACTTTGCGGTCAGTGTTTCGGGCCTGAAGACACGGAGCTAAGTGGCTATAGATCTGGTCTGAATGCGTGCGCCCCAAGGCGGAAAGGAAAGGGGCGGACTTTGTCAGAGATGAAAGTGGAGAGGAATAATGGGTTTGGATTTAATCTAGTGGCGAGAAGGGTTTCCCCGAGCTCAGTGTGTTACACTCACCAGTCCGGAAAAAAAAATTTACAAACTAGCTCTGTGTATTTTGACACTAAAACGGCATCACTAATAATAGTTTACTCGTCATTATAACAGATTTTTTTTCCCTTAATCACTCTTAGATCAACACCAGGTTTTTAAAGAGCAGAGAAAGTTAGCAATGGCCTTGTGCTCCCTGAATAATTCATCGCTCATTGCCAGTTCATAATGTCTTCTAGCAATCTTTTGTGAGCCCAGCTTTCTCTCTCCCTTTTCTTTCCTCTGCTCTGAAAGGCCCTGGCGTCTTATTGTACACCACTGAGCCGCTCACTGCACTTTGGCTTTTGTGCGCCTCAAACTGAGGTGTGAGTTTCAATGGACTCTCCGCGCTTTGTCCCTGAAGTTCATCCTCAAGTGTCCGATTGGATGTTTGAGGAAAAAAAAAAAAAAAAAAAGACGAAGACGAAACTCGCAGGCTCCTCAGTTAGTCAAATATTTAACTTATGTTTTGTTAAGCCCTTCATTTTTCTAAAATGTCTGTTAAGCTCACAAAATAAAAATAACACAGAAATAACTTGCATCCATAAGGGAAGTCAATGTTGTAATTCCCTAACGGTGTGATCATTCTTACTATAAATGTACAACATGGTACTGGAAAAAAATGCATGACTTGTTGCTCCATATGCAAATACTGATGTTTGTTAAAATGTTACTTTTGGTCTCAATATTTTAATTCAAAAATCAAAATATGTATCTTTGTGGTGCTAATGATCTGGCATTTAAAGTTGTATTTTTATACCATTAAAATTCAAATCGTTGTGTTTAGCAGTATTATTTAATATTGCAGAGAGATTACTGTGAGCAACACAAAACATCATACTGTGTAGGAGTTGTGGTTTGCTTTTTTACTTTTTTTTTTTTTCAAGAAAGTAAACTTGACACTAAGTCTCACAACTAGGTCTTAACAGGCCATGGTCATTGCAGTAGGATGTATCTTGGTAAAATAGCAGTGGTTGTACAAGTACTGGTGTTTGTTAAAGTGCTACTTTTGGTGTCAACAGTTATTTTAATTGTAAAAATCTAAGTATGTGTCTTGGCAATGCAAATGATCTGTCATTTAAAGTTCTCATTTTATATCATTGAAATTCAAATTGTTGTTCAGCATGACTTTTTTTAAGATTGATATTGCAGAGAGATTATTGTGAGCTGATATAAAACATCATACAGACTAGTAGTTGTGGTCTACATTTTTTTTTTTTTTGAAAGGTAAACATGACAGTAACTCTCACAACTTAGGTCTTAACAGGCCATGGTCAATGTATCTTGCGTGAGTAAAATGGCAGCTTTTTTCAGGTACATTTTTAAAAACAATGAAACAACAGCAGCAAAATTGTTTATGTGTGAGGGTTCGAAGCTCAGTCAAATTCAATAATAATAAGTCTGTATATTTTTATATTTCATCAGTGGTTGGAACATAAACATAAGCAGTTTTATTATAAGCAAAAATGTTGCTAAATAAATTGTCAATTATATACTAAAGTTGAAATAATATTAAGAGATGAATTAACAACTGTGTTTCAAAAGCATGTCAATATTATAATACAGTTATATCTGCAGTATTGGATGAGACTAGGTACAAATGTTCAGAGCAATACGAAAGAAATATTACAGTTAAGTCTGGAGATACAGTTGCAGGAGTTTTCAAGGGACTGACAAGTGATTGTTCGACTTGATACTGAAGCCGGGTTAATTCACCAGACTCAGAAAAGCAAACGGTCTTGAGAGCGAAGGTATAAAATGAAAAGTGTGTACAGGTGCGGCAGAGTGTCAGCGGGTTGCCACAGTTGTGAGTATTGTTGATGCAACAGTTGATTTCAGAATGATAGCAACAGATCAAGAAAGCAGCAAAAAAAAGTATCTCAGAACTCAACATCTCATCTCAGTTCAAGCCACGGTAGCGCAAGGAATTTCAAGAGACTTACATCTGTCTCCTAGAATCCCATCGATGCTGTGTTTTGTCCGGGATTCGTTTTCCTCCATCTCCCTTTTCACCACTTCATCGTCGTCCTCTTCATCCTCTCCAACTCCTCCGAACTTGAATCGCAAAATGCGACTGATGGCGCTCACTTGGCACCAAAGAGGGAAGGAAAAACAGTCAATTCAAAGTGTCCAGGTTCTGCGTAAATGACTCCTTGTATTTATGTGCTTACCTGACGGGACGTTGTTCCTGTCGCACACTCCATCTTTCAGTAACTTGTCTCGGATCTCCCAGCTGAACATTCCCGGGTGTTCGCGCTTGTATTCCTCTATTTTCTTGTCCAATTCTGGAGACGCGTTTTGCTTCAATTGAGAGAAAAAAAGAGAGTTGTCGTCTTTAAAATATAATTTTTAAAGTAAAATAAATACCATCACATAAAGCTTCCATCTTGCCTTCCATAAATTTCTGTCCATTTTCCGACAGTTTGAAATGACTTACCTTTGGTTTGCTGCCTCCGATGGCTCCGGGCCTGATGGACCCGGTCTCCTGGTACCGGCACAGGATTTTGGAGACGCACCCGTGGGAGACGCGCAGCTGCCGGGAGATGACGCAGGGGCGCACGCCGTGGTGAGCCATCTCCACGATCTTATGTCGGATATGATTCGGCAGAGGTCTTCCGTTGATGAAGACTCCACCGAGCTGGTTGACACGGCCTTGTCCCAACGGAGTGGACACTGGGAGAACAAACGTAAAGTTATGAAAATATAATGATGTAAATAAGTCAATAAAAAGGGTGCAAAATAACGCACTTCTTCAAACAGATAAAGCAGTTCCGGTGCGTGCAGTTTAAACAACCCCGCATCATTCCATACCATTGTTTTATAACTTCTGAAAAAAAGTTTTCGTACCTTCCAAAGAGTATCCTCCTCTGGGGTAGTTCTGGTGTGGAGTGGGTCTCATCATTCTGGGTAAACCTCCAGCAATCGCCGTCATAACTCCTGACCTCTCTGTCAGGTTCTCTTAAAGACGCCGAGCTTTAATCCGCCGCACACTGTTGGCCGTCTCTTTTCTGCTCCTTTTTCTTCGACTCTGCCACTAAATCGATCACCGTGTGTCTCCGTTCCGGTCCTCCAGGTGTCGTGGAAAAAGTCGTGATGTGTTTCGGGTCAGAGGAGTCAGAGGATGTGTGAGAGGATGGATGGGAGTCAAACATTTTATCTGCGCGAGCTGTCCCCTCTGACTCCGCGCTGCGCTCTCCGATTGGTCGAGCCGGTTGGCCACGGAGGCTCCCGATTGGCCGCTTGCTCTCGGCCTGACCTCAGCAGGGTCAACCTGTTGTGTCACAAGCGACACACGAAACGTTTCACAAGTTTTGAATACGATCTGATTGCTATCTTTTCTCCAAAACAATGAGCAGGTGACCAGACGGGGAGTGAATTCAAACGTCACATGATTCCAAGAAACGCTCAATCCTTATGTCGTATTCCACAAAACCCTGTGTGTCATTACTATTAAAGATTCTAGCGAGATTATAAAGCATTTTTATTTTATGATTCCATTATTTTTATGATTCATGTCAACACTGTCTGTTCGTTGCAACACGAGGATCGATACTAGATCAAATCCTAATGTGATGACGTCATGATGTTTAAGA
Source organism: Synchiropus splendidus (assembly GCF_027744825.2). Taxonomy (NCBI): domain Eukaryota; kingdom Metazoa; phylum Chordata; class Actinopteri; order Syngnathiformes; family Callionymidae; genus Synchiropus; species Synchiropus splendidus. The sequence continues at coordinate 12,014,744 of NC_071346.1, read as the reverse complement.
TGACGTTGAGTCTTTTTGTGTTTGTAACCTAATGTTGTGACAACCATGTTTCATAGTCCTCAACACAAAAAATATGTTTCTCTTAATAATAAGCAAGAGATGATGAAACAACCACTAAATAACCAGTGCACACTCCAACATAAATATGATATTAAAGCTTGTTGACAAACTTTTGCTGACTTTAAAAAAATAAATAAAGAGGAGAAAATACACTTAAGGAACTGTAGTGAAGTTGTAATGATTATATTCAAGATATTACATGAGCTATTATTATATATATTATTATATATAAAAAAACGACATTTGAAAGGTGCTGAAAACTAGTTTTATTAAATTGTTGACAACGGTGTTTATTTTTCTATATTAAGGATTTGAACGAATATCTGAATATATTTGTCAATATGTTGATAACGGAAGTTAGTTATTAAGTCGTGCCATCAAATTATGACAGTTGATCATTCGTGATTTCAAATTTACCTTGTGTATTCCTCGAGTATTAAAGGTATTATTGTTGTGTATGTTGATATATATATATATATATATATATATATATATATATATATATATATATATATATATATATATATATATATATATATAATGTTATAGTATCTTTTTTTTTAAAGATTCTTCAAAAGAAAAGCGTGAGTCAGGATGATCTACTGGCTGCGCACGTGTGTTTTCTGTCCGCGCAGCGGCAGGTAGCGGAGCCGCGCAAACTGTTGCACTTGGGGAACAAAGGGGCACCACGGCCCCGTGGCTCAGTGTAACACATCCGTGCAAATGGACGATTACAGAGCCATAGAAGCACATGAGGGATCATTTGACTCCAGAGCCGCCGTGTAGGGTCGTGATAATGATGATAATAAGGCGTGTTTAATAGAGCCACACACTGCTCCGAGTCTCTCACTGGGGCGTTTTCACGCACCGTCTCTGCTCCGCGCGCCTTTAAAACATTTGTATTTGTTGCCAAATCCTGCCAGAGCAGATGATCAGCCGCGGAGGATGACGACCGGAGCCATCTGTCTTGGCACTTAGAAACATATGCTGCCGATGAAAATAGTTTTAATTCTTTTTATGACAACGCACCTGAGTGGAATCAAGGTTGCGTCATAATATGATTCTATTGCGGTAGAAACAGGATAATTTATTGAGGAAAGACTCGGTGGACTTGCACAAACATCTGAAATGCTCTTATTTAAGATTCTGCATTTCTTTCCCTTCATTGTAACCAGGTTTCTGTTTCACAGCGGGAACATATTTGTTGCATTAAAGCATGAATACATATGTTACAAACTGGATTAATATTGATGATCGCCTATATGTCTGTGTGGTTTTATGACCTGTAATGGGTTGACCACCTTTCCAGGGTGTCCTCCCCTTCTTACCCCATGTACCTGGCATAATCTCCTGCCTCTTGGGACCTTATAAAACATGCGTTAAACCTAAGGCCCAGGGGCCTGGTAGAGCCCACCGAGTCAAGTTATGTGGCCCGTAAGTGTCACTCAACATTAGGTTTTATTTTTTTCCAAACATCGACGCTAAAACTGAAAATGTTCAGGCTTATATTTATACTTTAATATTGGCTGACTTTTAAACAATATTGACACAAATTGTGAAAATATTGTATCATGAGAAACAATTTTTTTAGTCCATTATCTAAATTTGAGCTGCGTGAAAGAGTTTGCTTTACAATTCTTGTGCAATTGTCATCATTTGCATCCTATTGTATGTACAAGAATTATTTTCTTGTACATACAAGAAACATTCTTTACATTCTTTTCCTCTAAATGTTGACAGTAGGACAATTATTATTTTTAATAGAATCAAAATAAAAACTTTTAACATGAAATGCGAACCATCATAAGTGTATGGAAATTATAGAACATGCATAGGAATGCCAGTCGGGAACCTTATTACGTTCATTTATTAGCACTGTGCTAGTGCAAGTTTGATATGGAGGGGACACACTGGAAAGGTTCCTTCAGAAGGCGCAAGATGGATGGATATTTCTGAGTTACATATGTAAATAATATTATATATGACTATGTACAGAGGCATATATTGAACATTAAATAATACAGAACAATGTCATTATTGTGTTTTAAGTCAAAATATATAAGAAAAAGCACAATAATCTACATTACTTCTAGCATGTATTTATTTAGTTTTTAGACTGTCCTGTCAATCCCACTCTCTTGTGGGTTTATGTCTAGTTATATTTGTGTACAAGTTAGCGCACAAGTTATTGAGGGATTACTTGGGATTAATACTGGAGGATAAATGAATGTATTTCATGATGGCGAGACCCAACAGCAAACAAACGGGAAACATGTTCTAGATTATGTTGTCAGTGGTGCGTCAGTGAAACTGGAGATCTGCCTTCATTACACCATAACACAGTGTGTCCTAATATTTTTATATCATTTAGCGAGACATTCATGTAGAAACTGATGCTATGTGTTCAGAACATGTGGAAACATTATACGACCATAAAAAGTCCTACTAAAGTTTGACGATCAAGAAAAGGACATTTGATCTGGCGTGTCAAATCCATTGGAAAGGTAAGCTGAGTCCAAAATGTGCTGCGCTGGCAGAAGAAACGCAGCAGAAATAAGAACAAAATGGCTGGGAGAGACATAGTATGGCCTTCGACTGAAGGACCCTCTGCATGGATGCACAGGGAAGTGTCCCACTCGTGACAAGCGGGTCATAAGATAGAAGCACAATCTCAATCATTTAAATCATTGTTTTTCTTTAAACTACAACATCTACGAAGACTTGAAAAAGCAGAATGACGAACATCATTTGCATTATTTATTGGAAGTATTGAGTGCTGGAATAACATTGAGCTATAAAAGCAGCATGTGTTTTGGAAGGACAAAGGACCTGCTGTGAAGGGATTTCAATATCTGTTGAACCCATGTTGCTTTGAAATGAAGCACCATTACTTCTCCTTTTTCTGAGAAAACTGTACAAGTTATTTTTATTTTTATATATATATATTTTTTTTGTGTGTATATATATATATATATATATATATATATATATATATATATATATATATATATATATATATATATATATATATATATATATATATATATATAAAGCTCTAGATATACAATTTTTTGGGGAAAAAATTGGTTAAATACTTTGCTGTCCTACCTTTCCCATTTTTCATTTAAATGATTTTATTTTGCTGCCTCAGTTAATCGTTTCATTTTACCGTAACACACGACTAATGACAGAAACAAACAAACCAAAAATTGATGATTATATAACAGTCATTTCACTCTGCTCCTTTTCAATCTCTGTATGATGTCAGAAGAATTTGTGACTGATGTACACAAAGCAACATTTAAGGAAGCCATGTGACTTAATAGTTATAGGAACACAGCTATAGAGTATTAGAGGAGACTGAAATAAACAAAAATTGTATTCAACAGTATGTATTTGAATTTATGTAGTGTCAAATATTTTTCACATTTTCTTTTGTTTTCCATTTTTAACACTCCACTTAGTATTAAATTCGTTCCCCCAATAATGTTTTGTGTTTCCCATTAAAAATGTATATCATCAAATTTTGTTTTCTTAAACTTTATTTTTAAAACAATAATAGTAACAATAATAATAAAATAACTATAATAATAATAGCTATTATTATTGTTATTATGAATGTACAACTTTCCCTAATTTACTTCAGTATTTTTTAAATGTATTAATAATTGCCATTTTAATTACATTTTTTTTCTGGTTACATTTATTTATTTTTGTCTATTAACATTCTTAATTTCATGCAAAAAAAAAAAAGGAAACATGTCACAACTGTCCTCAGGCTGGTTTAAGATGGATCGATTTTCCACAAACATTCAGTCACTTGGTCCCCCGAACCTAACTTGATTTCAGATGTAGGAGAAAAAGCCCTAACAGAGCAGAAACCTCACTGACCTTCCAACTTCGAGGTGACCACTGATAAAATCTGCATCGGCAAAAGAAGGACATCCTCCCTCCGATTGTCAGCCTTGGCATGCTACAAAGTTCTTCCCTGTTTTTCGGATGTGTTTGATGTTATCTCACGCATGTGAGCCACACCAGTTCCAGGGGGGCTCCTACTGAGGGGACTTATAATAACAAAGACCCCCAGCGTGAGCTCAGGTAAGAAGGTGAATAGACTAAAACAAGTGTTGCATTTGTTAACCACACAGCCTCTGGTGATGAAACCACCTTAGTTTGGTCACCAAACTAACTTTTTTTTTCCCCTAACGTGTGTTTCTAAACGGTAAACAGTATTTCAGTGTCTTTCCTCGGAAAGTCCCGTTTTCCCTTACAGACTTTGAGGCTGTGTGTTCATTAACAACCATAAGTCTTTTGTCATTTGTCACACCAAAATGTGTCACAGGTTTGCTTGGCGTTGTGTACAGGTTCAACTTTTCAACTCTGTTATATCTGTATTTTAGAAAGTAGGGTCTGCTTCATGAGCTTCACTTGTGGGGACTTAAAAATAAATAAATAAATAAATAAACTATATATATATATATATATATATATATATATATATATATATATATATATATATATATATAGTTTTTTTTACAGTCATTTAGTTATGTGAGGCTGTGAGAATATTAGAAGAATAAATTGATATGAAGAGCAACACATATATTTAAATAAAGTCATTTTGACATGAAAGGCTTCAGTTCTTCATTTTATGCACTAGCTCAGTGGGTAGTGCATCCGTCTAGTATATATATTTATTTACTTTTCCTCACAGCCTCATATAACTAAATGACTGTATCATCTGCATATTGAGTGAGTTTGACCGTCATATTTTTGAGGACGTGGATGTCAGGGTGAAGAGTTCAGCATCTTCTGAGCTGATGGAACTCTTCACAGTCCCATGAGGCCAAGTTTCCTCCAGTTAGATCTTTATCTTCTAATGTGCCTTTACCTCAGGTGATAGAACATGACCTGGCCGTGTGCATGCTATCTATTGTGTTATCAGGTGTTGCCACAACACTGACCCTCTCCCTTCGCAGGAACTCAGAGCGTTAAGATGAAGGACAATTAGGGAGCATGTTTTCCTTTAGATCTGTTTGACAAACACCTGACTAGAGGTGTGGAAATGAGTTGTTTATATGTGCAGCTCAAATGTAATCGCAAGGATATACGTGGTTGGATGAGCATAATAGTCACTTGAGTGTTGTTTTCTTGGCTTTAAATCAACAATACTCGCTTTGACAAAGTGTAAGTGAAAAGTCTTCTAGACTGAATGGATGTAATCTATATAACTGTATATCTAAATATATCTATCTATATCTATCTATATATATATATATATATATATATATATATATATATATATATATATATATATATATATATATATATATATATATATATATATATATATATATATATATATATATTGTCAAAGCTATATATATATATTTTTTTTTTTTCGGATCAGAGAGGCGGAGTTACTGAGCTCTTAGAACAGGTGTGGCAGACACGTTTAATTCAGAGTTTATATCTCTGTATGCAAAATGAAATGGATCCGGCAGGATCCAGGAGATTATTTATTATTATAAAATCTACCCTTTCATCTTTCCATCTTAATCTCCACCACCCTCTCAGTCATCATCATCACCACCTGATGATGGAGACCCCCATGTTACATTTCTCATTCCAATTCTTTTCATTCCAATTGCATCAACCATCTACTGTTGAACTTCAACTTGTTTGGTGGTAAATTCTTAACCGCGGGTGTGAAAGAAATGTTTTCTGCTAATAATTCTCCGGGAATTGATTTGTGTTTCTGTGTATGCCGTTGCGCCTTCACTGTGGCTAAATACCAGGAGATGCTTTGAAGGTAGATTCCGTCAAGGATCCAATTACAGGGTGAAAATGTTACTGACATTTTCTTATTAAAACGTCTCCCTCAATGAGACATTTGTTTCCAAAAGCTGTAAGTAAACATGTTTTTGTGTGTTATTACTAGCATATACAATGTACTCGCCTAAATACGTCACGGAAAATCTGTGTTTGCAGAAGGTTAATACTAGCGAACAAATGTTGTTTTGTAATAACAATATAAAATATTGAACATATTCACGCAGCCACAGATGATGAGACAAGCTGCTGTCCACTTGTGTGGTGCTGATATCCAAGTGGCTCCTGACTGTGGCTGCAGGCGCTAAATCCCAATGACACGCTTACATGAGCTTATCAAATCCTGCGCTCACACATGACCCACGCAACCAGGTGACAGGGACCAGATCTGAAAATCAATTTGAAACAAGGCTGGAATGGCGCAGATTTAGATGTTTAAGTGCCGTTCAGCGCTGCTAATGTGAGTCTGCTGAGCTCTGGATAGTTTCCGGTTCACAGGACGGGCCCCAGGCGGAGGGTCCCTCATTGTCTTGTCTTGTCTTCATTGTTATTTATTTGGCTGTGAAGGTGGTGCCTCTTTTTCATAAGTGCACCCACTCAACCTTACAGTATGTACATTTAGTTTCAGCAGATACAAAGAAAACTCATGCATCATGCAATGCTTTAAAGGGTCAGAATATTCAGCAATGGCAGTGAAACTTCCTGTCTGATAATGACTGTGAAGATAATCCAGATATGATGATGAAAAAGGAATGTTGACATATGACTGTACATATCATAAGGCTTAGTTGTTGTCATATATAGTATTGACTGAAATAAGTATGACCACTAGCCGCTGTTTCAGGGTCATTTTAGGCTGAAAAAAAAGCTTCATAATGAAAATCTGAAATGTATTTATATTGAAGAAAAAGCATAATATAATAGAAAAAGCAATATAATAAGCTTAGAATACAAAGGGTGTTTCTTTACTCTTTATAAATACACAAAGCCGTTCATGTGCAATATCAAGGAGCAAGAACATCTTCTGTCAGCAAAATTTGGGGGTTAAATTATTATGTGGTAGAACACCTTTGTAAAATGTTCCGGGCTCAATAGTTCTCAGGGACCTCTGCTCAGGTGCAACAGTAGAAAACACTGTAATTCTACACCTCAGTACGACCCTCCACCGTGGTGTTCATCGAGTCCACAACCTCATGAGTCGTGATAACAGCTATGTCTCAAGATATGACTCGAGCTCTTGCTTCATTCGGGTTGGAAAACACAGGTTTGCCTATATTTATATTGAAGAAAAAGCATAATATAATAGAAAAAGACATATAATAATTGTAAGTAGATGTGATAGATAATATTGTATAATATAATGCATAATATATAATAAATCAAAAATAAACTCTTTGTAAAGGTATAGGTTATTTATTTATTTTATTATGATTTTTTTTTTTTCTTTTTTTGGGAAAAAGTGTGACTGAGGTTGGTGTTGCTCTTGGACTGAGCTACTGGCTGCTGTTTGCGACATGTCAGCTCTTTGTCTGTTTGATTTATAAGCTCATTCACAGCAGCTTATGACAGCACCTGCCAGCATCACATCCACCTCTGTGTAATTACCTGAACTCCCCCATGGTGGTTGTGACCAGCAGGGGACCCCAAACACCCCCCGCCCAAGGGAAGAGTCGCCTTCACAAGATGAGAGAAATAACCATGGAGCAGGGGGTCTAAATAAGTAGTGTTGTAAGTAATGAGACAGAAGAAATGCTAATTCCTCAGCGGGGTGTTAAAACATTAGACGCAGTTAATATCTCTCATCTACACCTTAAGGTTTTCGGATCGCCGTATTGGGTAGTGTGAAGAAAATACAGCGTTGTGAGGGGGAGAGGGAAGGGATATAGCAAAATGGATTGCAATATATTGAGTTAAAGGGCAGTTCAAAATGGTGAATAAACAAATAGCATGAAGACGGAAAACAACAGTACAGGGTGTATCTACATAACTGTTGCAGAATGGAAAAAAAGATTTTCCCTTTATGAAGGCGTATGATTCACAAAGATGTCATAACTGTATAGGACAAGTCGAACAAAGGAAAGCAACAGCTCTGCACTAGAATTTCACAAGCCTTTAGTAATGTTTGAATAAAGTTCTCAGAGAACACCCGGACACCTCCAGTGGCCTGGGACTGGTCAAATGAGGTGTCAGTTTACTCATGAAAACATCGTCTCCTCATGTCTTATTATGAATTCAGTCATATTTCTTGCTCCACAGAGAAAGCTGCAGCAGAAACTACACGGCGTTCATTGGGCCAGAGACAGAAAACAACGGCTCGATATGGGTTTAAGAAAGGTATGTTCATTTTGCTAAGATACTTCTCCTTGACAGTATGTATGAGTGGAAAACTGCGCACCTTTTTCTGACATTGTTTATGACGTTTCAAGTTGGTAACCAAATATATGGTACCACTGAAAACCATGGAGACAAATACTGCTTCATTTGGTACCTGGCCTTGTTTATAGAAGTATTTTAAATAAGAAGTTTTAGGCCAAAAATAAGTCTCCAATTACAATGAAATACTGTTTCACCAAAGCCGCGCGGCAAGAAACATGTATATAGGAGCGGCTTGCACTGGCTCAACATTAACAGGAAACAGGATGAAGAGTCTGAACACAATCCTCCTTTTTAATTTTTGAAAGTTATTTTCAGCATGAATCTTCTCTATGGTTTTTGTTCTTCGCAAACACAAGGCACAAACATTAAGCCATGAAACTGGCTTTCAGCAGTACATCCATTTTTACCTTACTTTTTGGTTTCACAAAGCTGCTTGTTTGAAATGGTCTTTCTGCTTAGAATACAAAGGGTGTTTCTTTACTCTTTATAAATACACAAAGCCGTTCATGTGCAATATCAAGGAGCACGAACATCTTCTGTCAGCAAAATTTGGGGGTTAAATTGATATGTGGTAGAACACCTTTGTAAAATGCTCGGGCTAAATGGTTCTCAGGGACCTCTGCTCAGGTGCAACAGTAGAAAACACTGTAATTCTACACCCCAGTACGACCCTCCACTGTGGTGTTCATCGAGTCCACAACCTCATGAGTATTGATAACAGCTATGTCTCAAGATATGACTCGAGCTCTTGCTTGATTTGGGTTGGAAAACACAGGTTTGCCTCAAACATTAAACTTGCGTTTTTATTTTGCTGGTCTGTTGCGAACAGTCAACTGTTTGAGTTTTTTGGAAGTTAATAAAGGTTGAAAGTCTCTATATATTTGCAATGCAACATCACATTGACGTTTTTGCACGTGTAATAAAAGTGTGATAAAAGTGCGCTCGACTGACACCTACAGGTCTTTCAAGCTAATATAAGTTTACATATACAACTGACCAAGAAGGTTTCAGTTTTATGGAAGTGATCTCGAACTAGAATTCTTCTGGAACAGCAATGTAACATAACCCTTAATAACCCCTGGGTTATTCAAACTTTCAAGTTGAGTGAAGCTATTTTCTGACAGGACGTGACCCGATCAGAGAGTGAGGACTGTAGAAAATGATTCTATTCCATTTATAGTTTTCATGTGGGTCAGTTCGACATCACGCGCTCTTATTTTTAAGTCATATGTTTGTGGATTTATTTTTAATGTGACCAAAAGGTCTCACTTTTGACAAGATAGTGACAGTTTTGTCTTCGCATCTTCGAACAGGAAAAAGCACAGCAGGCATTTATCTGGACTTAGTGTTGTTTTAAGAGGCGACACTTGTCTCCAGAGTCAAAATCCATCTCTTTCTAGTCTCTCAAAGGGGCTCTTTCACTGGGTCATCCAGTCAGTGAGTAATGCCACTCATGTACCACCGTGACAAAAGCTGGAGGGGGTGGGAGAAGAGGGGCGGTGGGCTTCCACTGGGAGCCACAGGCAACACCGAGTCTGGACCAAGGAGCTTCATTTCACAGGCGGTGTGAGGCTTAAAGCTGAAGATTACTTTGAAATGTGCTTCCCCTCCACCAAACTTGGGCTCTCCCTCCAGCCGTCACTCCTGCTCCCAGAGAAATAAAAAGATGTTGCTAAAGAGCTGGGGTTGAGTCGGGAGTAGATCCTCTTTGATGACAGAGAAAGATCCTTTTGTTCTCTAATCCCAGCACAAGCACTGCCCCTCCTGATCCAAAATCCAAGTGGACGTGGAGGGGCTTCATTAGCAGTCAGGGGCTCAACAGTTATTAGTTTACCTGTTGGAGTGAAGTGAAACACTCGTGGCTTTGATGCTCTGATTTCTACTTCCAATTGTCAGGCTTTCATTACGTTCACAGCTCCAGGCTCATGGACTTTGGTTCGGCTTTAGAGCACTTTGTCATTTCGGAGCATCAAATTAAATGAACTTTCAAATTGAATAAAGTGAAAATATTGAAGGAAAACATATGTTATTAAGAATTCATACGAGCAAATTTCTTATTACAGTACACAGTGATCCGATACCTTTGTACTGCTAGACCAGTAAAAATACAGTACAAGTGTGTTTAACCCCAGTGTTGCTAGCAGCAGTAGTAATTGAAGTAGTTGTAGCAGTAATAATAGCTGCAGTAGGAGGAGGAGGATGTAAAATACCGCTAATATTAGCAGTACTAGGAATTGGAGAAGTACAACTATTTGTAGTGGTAGTCATCGTGGAAGTAGAAGAAGCAGCAGCTGGGGTAAAAGTGGGCAATGTACTTGAAATTTTAGAGGTCGAGGTAGTAGTTACAATGTAATTACAAATTAGATTAGCAGTAGCAGAGTAGGAAGTAGTCGTAGGCTAGGCTTTAATACAAAAAACATTATTTGTATGCTTCTTTTTGATTATAATAAACACATCATCCCTCAAATGACCACAATGTTCTTGCTCACAAGTACCAGCTTTTTCCACAAGGTGTTTTCCAACACCGTACGCATGGTTTCAGGTCCAATAACGACTAGACTGTAGCCCTTAAGTTCATGAATTTTTTTCTAGGTTTATTTAGGCCGCCTTCTCAAAAAGTCTGATGCTATCCCATCAGGTGAACGTGGTGGTAAATTTTTATTTTTTTATTTTTTCATGTTCACCAAAATTTTCGGTCTCCCTTCCTGTGTGTGCGGAAGCTTCATCCAGTTGGAACCATCATCTTTGACCCCTTGATTACTTCCTCAAAAACATATATAAACTATATTGTCAAATACAATACAACAATATTTTTTCTTGAATTTAAGAAATGTATATTTGTAAAAAGCAGTTTTTATATTCTTCAGTCGTTCAGTACTCGTCCTACTGGAGCGGTGGTGTCAGTGTTAATAGTCACAGAAGCTTGAGTTTGTTGTAGCACAGCATTAGAGGTAGCTGTAATAGCAATTGTACAGTGCATGTGATCAACATAGGGTGAGTACCCTGTTGGTGTGGCTCTTCTCAAAACAGGTAGAATTTTACAATGCCAATGAAACGCCCTCACAATGTACTCACGGGAGAAAAAAAGAAAAACAAAGTTTGAGAAGTTTGCACTTGGCCAGTTGGTGATGTCAGTCATCATTCAGGAAAACAAACAAGGTATGATGTTCAGATTCAAGGATGTTTTATTGACATTCCAGTTCAGTAAGAAATCTGAGGCCCAAACTGAAGTCGTTGACAGCAAAATAGGAGCATTCACTACCATAGAAAACATATATCAATGATAAGACCGAAGATAATATATATAAATATATATATATACTTATATATATATTTTATATATATAAGTATATATGTATATATGTATGTACCCTATTAACATTTATCTTTTAGTATGTATAACAAAAGTTTATTTATTAACTTTTGTTTTCAAAAAACTATTTTCATTTAAAAAATATTTTCCAAAAACTATAACAATAAACCAACAGACTACTCAACAGTGGCAAGTTAATTGAAATACGTGTGAAGTCAGGAAATCATAAGACCCGGGTCAAAGGTCACCAGAGGTGTTTTCCTTGCGAACAACCTTTAGCTATTAAGCTTGCCGTCCAGGAAGAATGGGGTCACTGAAAGACAGACAGTCGCAGGGATACATTTCCTCCCTTCCTGCCCTGCTCCATGATGTTGCACAAGTGTGTGCAAAGTGTGTCTTTGAGTCATTATCAGATTGGACACACATATTTGACAGGGCAGATGAAAGTGTTCCTTTCGGTCACAACATCTGTCCTGTCAGGATGACCTCCAACTCATCGCCCGAGGAAGCGATTATCTGGAGAGACACACTGGGGCGTCATGTGGTTGTGTTGTCTGTGTGTGCGTCAAAAGGGACTGCACTGCCTTAATTTGTGTGACAGCTTTATGTATTTGCAAGTTATGTCGCACTATATGGCCTTCTTCATTTGGTGATATTAACCTCATATTCTGCGTATATATATATATATATCAGAGAAAGTTTACTTTACATTAGAGGGCTGGGCATCATATCATACAAGACTGAATTGAATTTTGCAGAATAAACAAATAGTATGCTTATGCAAAATAAAGGGAGCTTTATTTTCTGTTGAGGTGTAGGGCAGCCATATTGGAATACGGCCAACAGCATCTTCATTATATATTATTATTTAGTTATGACATATTATTCCAAATGAGGTTGAAAATAACGTCCAAATGTACCTGGATTAATGGTCACTAGAGAGAGGCCGAGTTGCCTGGTTGCATGATGATGATGACCAGTAGGCTTCATCTTCCTTAGTAAAGCCACTGTTCATGTCAAAGTCATGAACTTTGGTTTTAGACGGCCTGCTTCAGTCAAACGTAGAAGATGCGCTGCTACTCTAGCACCCTCTGCCGAGAAGAGTGGAGAATGCAGTGTGTAATGTAGGATTTTAAAAGATACGTAGGTGGAGGGATAACGTCAGCCTTGTTTGTTTTGTTTTGTTTTGTTTTGTTTTTTGTTAGGAGGAGCCACAGAGAGAAGCTTGGGAGAGTTTCCGGTCATGTTCAGAATCAGGTATTTTTTCTTTTTTTTTTGTGAAGAATGTAGCTATTAAATATAGCAGACCCCATATTGATGTATTAGCAGCTACAACAAACAACTCCTCAGCCCCATCTCGCTCATAATTTTGACTTTTTTTCCGATTTGCTCAACTGTTTTAGTTGACCACGTTCATCTTGTTTGTTTTTTTTTTAATTCAGGCAGACTTAAAGAGACCAGTGGTGCATGCTCACATGGTTGCTCGTATTTGTCACCTACACCACCAAATACCTGTAGACATTCTTGTCTGGGAAAACATTAGTTTTTTCTGCAAGCTCTGTGACACTCTACCACGGTCCAGTGCGGAGACAGGAAAGGTTTTACACCTCAATATGAAGAAAAATCAGCCAGTAAATGTAGCTAACGGGACACGTCTGCATACAGAGGCTGCGTTATACACAATAACAAAGTGCGTCGTGGGTCAGCTGATCGGTCCGCGCACGTTATGGTTTTTCCGGCTTTTTTCGGGGGCATTCGAGTTCTGGATTTTCGTTCAAAATCCGAAGGAAAAAAATCTCAAAATTTTTTCGAACTCCCGATTTGTTTGAATTCGGGGACGTTCGAAAACTGTAGCACTGTCCTCATTTTCATTTTGAGTGTTCTTTGGAGGGTTTGTGTGGACCCCCCATTTGTCGCTAATATAAGCGAAACGGGTGAGTGACGCACCTGGATTCGTAGAGCTTAGGTTGCCTTCAGGTAACTACTATTTACATCAACTTTTTATTTCATCTCATTGCCCATTCACGTTTGACATCTTTTCAATATTCATTTTTCATTTTTCCTCATTTTAAATTTGATCCCGACAAGGTGAAACTCAAGTATATATTTCATTTTAGGATGATTGAATTTGGGGTGATAAAAGCTGGAGGTTCACTGCTTGCAATGAAAAAAGATTTCACACCATTTATCCGCTTGCAGGTTGGTTTTCTGGTCGTAGGAGAAAACCGGAGTCCCCGGAGAAAACCCACGCTTCTTTGAACGTCTGCTGTGTTTGAGTAAAACACAAATACTCAGCATTCTTTTTTTTCCAGGGTCATGTCGGAGTGCTGAACAAGAGAACATTTTCCTGTCTTCCCCTTTGACGTTTGATCAAGCTGAGACACGCTCTGACTCTCCTGGACGTCACAGCCTCTTTACCTGCATGTTTTTGGTCTGTAGGGGCAAACCGGAGTTCCCGGAGGAAACCCATGCAGACACAGACGAAGGAAAGGCTGTGGCCACTGAAAGTCAGCAGTTACGGGCCAGTCTTGTGGCCTCCTGAGTGTCTGCGTGTGAGGTAAACACAAAGCAGCTGGTTCCTTCCTGGTTCAAAAAGAGACCTCAGATCCAGCGTGTACATTTTGACTCTATAAAACATAGTTGTACACTCTGAGGTCCTCCGGAGTCCTCTCCATGTACTCTCTCTCTATCAGTCCTTCAATCCGTGTTTTGATGAACACGGGGCTGGGTTGGAAACGTCCCTTTAGCTGCTGTGTGACCTGCAGACCAACAAAATTTCATCAAAGTTGTCTGAAAAAAAAATCTTCTGAGCTACCTCACCTCTGCAACCAGAACATTGTGATGCATCTTCTTCCTTGACTTCATGATTCGCACGATTGCCGCTTCGATCTCGTGCTTCCTGTCGTCGTCCACTTTATGTCGCGTCTCCCTTAATTCCACATCTGTTTCTCCATGTTTAGAAGCCACTGAAAGAGATATGGGGTGTCACGAGAAGGTGGATCAAGGAGAGGTTTTCAAGTGAGTTGGCATTTTCTATTTGCTCCAGGAGCCTTTAGCTGACACTGAATAGGATGTCTGGGTTTGGTAACACTTTTTAACGGCACTTCAAGTGCATCACAAAATTCCACATCAACAGTATTGAAGGGTTGATGAGGTTTCATGAAACAATGTCTTGATTTTCTGAGGCCACCAGATGGCACTGTCTGCCGTATAATGTTTGGTCTTGAGAAACTCAACAGGGCTTTACTGATTTTATGATGAAAACCAAAACGTATTGGAAACTACTCAATATTTGTGTGTTGTACAATTAAAAATCGAGTAAACTTCATGTGCATTTTTATATATAAAACTATATATCAATTCAATTATTGAACTATATTGTAACACTATTGGGCATTTCACTGTTTATTATCCCTCATATTCATTGTTTTTTATTAATAGTCATGTGGCTAAAAATACATAATTCTCTACACAAACATGGGCTTTTGTATGTTTTCACATATTCATTAACTTATAAAAAAACAAGCTTTAAATAATGAAATAAAACTAATAATATGACACAAATTATTAGGATTTAATCGTTTTGTCCATATTTTAATATTCATTACATTTACAGAAAATGAGGCATTATTTTGTGTCCCCTCTTGTGGCTGTGACACAACAGAACTGGTTTAGATTCTTACTGCCATTTGATCTGTCGGCAACAGTTTTGAAACCTTTGCTCAACATCGCCTTTGCAATTCCTTGTCCTCACAAAAACATAGCTATGACTGGTGATGGGTAGATGAGGCATCATGAAACAGTATTGCTGGGTTGATGAAACAGTGTCCTGATTTTCATGGGCCACTAGATGGCACTCGTGGTTTAGAAATGATGTGAGGCTGTGAGACAGTGCCACCTGGTGGCCTCTGAAAATCAGGACACTGTGTCATGAAACCTCATCTACCCTTCAATACTGTGTCACAAACCCTCAATTCCCCATCACAAACAATAATTCAAAGATGGCGTACGCGTCCAAACTAGATCAAAGTGTGGACTGACAATGGACTGCGTTCAGAATGGTGCGACTTTCAAAGGGGAACGCTGGAGGTAAAGGGGTGCCACGACAATGTTTTCAAAAAGTGGTTGTTTTGTTTTGATGAAGACGTGACAGCAGGACATCCGAAACAGAACTTGTATGGATACAGCCGACACCATCTTTGTGTGACCTTCACATATAATGTCCTCACAAGATTAGATTGTGATCAAGACTACACACCAGTTAGTATCTTGACTCTGTGCAGTTTAGAGGCAAACTGGTCATTGACTGTGAACTCATGATCCTTCTCAACCTCTTTGGACCTGGGCTCTTTGATGAGAACTCTCTGTGTCTGTTTCCCACACGCCAAAGACTGAAGCGCTCGCACCAACTCCCGCTCTGGGATGTCCGTCTCTTGCTGGATCTCCTGCAGTTTGGAAATAACAGATTGATTTGAAGTTAATCATCAGAAGAGAGGTGTAGAAGGTTGTGCACCTCAAACGTCCACTTGTCTCTGTTGTTGAAGAGCATGAGGATGGTCATGTGGAAAGTGGAGACCTGCAGAATGTGCTTGCGGGTGTTGTTGCCTGTCACCTGGGCGCCTCCCACACCCACATCAGAACCGTCCTCCTTTAAAACAGACATTGTTCAGCGACTCTGAAGAATACACTTAGAACCCTTGTTCCAAGTGACACACACCTTCACTACGACTCCATAGAACATTGCATTTAAATCTGCGCTACCCATATGATGCTGCAGGGTGAGCCGCCGTCCGCTGTGTTTGGCCAGATAAAACCTGAAAGAAATGTTGGAGATGGTGGTAATGGAGAATAGGTGTGACTCAAGATAGGATCAAATCGGAGTGGCTGACTTGCTGTGGCAACCCTTGATGGGAAATAAAGTAAAACCTATTGTCAGACCCACTTACATCCTGAACACTTCAAACGCGTGTCGAGGAGAAGAGTGGATGTTGCACCTCGGCGTGGCCAACTGCACCGGCCAGAAACCAGTTGTGAGAACTCTGACTGTGAGATCTACACCGCTGAGTGACGTCTGTGGGAGACATTTGCTAGGGTCATGCAAGCCTTTTCGCATTAGAGAATCCTGTAACAAACTCACTGATGTGGACTGAATATGCTGCCTGAACTCGTCCATGGTTGTGACGGAGACGCACATGTCTCGAAACATCCCCTCCAGTTTGGACGTAAACTGGCACCCACATTCCGTCTGCAAATACGTCCAAAAACAGCGGTCAGAGAATAGTTGCTATTTGAGGCATTAGGAGTGAGAATGTGTTGGACAAGTCGCATTGAGTCATGTACCTGAAGATGATACACAGTGACACTTAGGGATGGGCGATAACTTGTTGTACACAATATACCGCCAAACACAATCTCCACGATGACAGTTCTGCATCTCACAATGAATTAGATAAACACGTGCCACACTCAGAGCATCGGACCTGCACATGTGACCGCAACTCCACACTGCGCTCTCCTGCGTTTGACAGCCGACACCGCTGTGTGACAGTTGAGGACAGTGTGGTGGACTTTCATGATCGTAGTTGTAAACATATTTTTAATACAGGGAACCTTTCATAATGACACTGGTCGACTCAAGAGTGTCTGCACTCATGTTTATTTTATTAGACGGAGTGGTCGTCTGCCTTTGTTCACATCAACACACGCAGCTCCTGCTGCGCTGGCGCCTCTATTATATTAACTATTATATTTAAACATAAACAAATAATGATGTTGGAGACAAACTCCTCCAATAAGTTTCGTCATAAAACAGTTTCACAAGAGACTGTAGTGTCCAACACGTGGAATAGAGTGAAAATGTATTTAGTATCGCCAAATTTACAACATTTATCGCGATAACTTTTTTTGGTATCGTATCGCCCATCCCTAGTGACACTTGGCCAAAGTTGACGTAGAAGACAGCCTTCAGCAACGCATGTTGACGCAAAAGGCTTTTCAATTGAAGCAAACGTTTCCCTATCAGCAGCGTTTCCTGATGTTAAAGAATGGCTTGGACAAGGAAGCACATTGTTGACAATCATATGCACATTACTCATGATGTTACTTGGTCTATGTGGTACCTCGTGAATATGAGCTTTCAGCACCTTACAAGCTCATTATCACAAGGTATGATATATGTCAAGTGTATACAAGATTGCTGCCTTGGCCAATGGCTAAACCCTTGCTACAACTGTTTAGAATGCGCTGTGAAGCTCTACCAACTGTGTTGGACATTTTAGGAAACACCTCAGTTTCTTCTAGGTTTTGCAGGCAAATTTTGAAACAGTCGTGCTACCAACTTCAATGGATGATTTTTCAGATGTGTTGGTGGAGGTCTGTGCTCTCTGAGTGTTTTTCTAGCTGTGTTTGTTGAAACTTTCACCTTGAGTCGAAGCAACATGCTCTTCTCCGGGTCGTCCGACACACTCCTGTTGCTGAGGAGTCTGCGGGCTAGATGCTGACGGTAGTATCGTTCGAACACGTCCTTCTCCTGCAGGAACCTGAACAACACGACTGACTTGTCAAAAATAGACTCCAGCTCCTGTTCTGCAGACTGCTCAAGGGGGGAAACGGAGATCATGAGTAATGTTGCACCTCATCAACAAGTAATGTCAATACAGTATCTAGGTATCCACAAACCCCTTTCACCCCCTTTTTAAGTTTATCATCGATGAAAAGAGAAAGGTACTCTGGGGAGCGGGAGTTGAGGTTGAGGAAAAACTCAAAATCTCCGGCGATGGTTTGTTTAAAAATCTTGTCGTTGTTGAAGGACCCGAAGAGGAAGGTGTCAAATTTTGTCTTCAGGTCGAGCAACCCCTGGAAGAAGCAGGACGTTATGGCATATGAAGAATGTCTTTTCCTCTTCTCAGGAACATACCTGAATTAGTTCAACTGGGTTCTTGCTCTTGCAGTCCTCCGACATGATGGCCTTCCCCTGCTCCCTCAGGTAGGGACTCAGACAGTCACACATGGTTTTACGGCCATCAGGCACACGGCAGAACATGTTGAACATGTCTCTCATTTCTGAAAAGCAACATGAAGTTTACGCTAGTAGCAAGAGTTTCAATAGATTCCAAGCGTCATGTTCTCATGCGTCATTCTTTCGCTTTTGTTACCTTCCATTAGTCCATTCTTCAGCATGTGGACGAGTCCTGAGTCCTCCATTTCAACTATGGTCTTCATGTGCTTATAAATCATCTCGTTCTCCACGACCTTCACGACGAGCTCCTCTGTCATCTGATCCAAACAGTGCGTCACTCTGTCGATCTCCTCCTGGATCCTGGCCTCCACTTTCTTAATGTAGATGATGGCACTGCATTCTGGGAGGAGGCTTTGACTTTCCAGCTGAAGATGCAGGCAACATCACAAAGACCTTCCTTTGACAGTTTGTTTGTGATTTATAAGCACGATGGAATGATACTGACCTGATAGAATTCTTCGGATTTCACTAAGTAGGGCATCTCAAAACATTCTTCATAAACAGATCTGCTCTCCAGGCCGAGAACCTTCAGCATGTGACAGGTGTTTCTTATGGAGCCCCTTTAAAACAAAACAAGAATTAAATCTTACGGAGCCCCTTAAAGCATTTTAAGATATTCCCACTAGGGGGCAGCACGTGATGGTGCTGTGGTGGCCATGGTGTTGGACAGACCAGTGTCTTCAGTGCGATTTCCTCCATCGGCATGTGACCATGAGTATCTGCTTGATTTCGCAGTGATGGGTAGATGAGGTTTCATGAAACAGTGTCCTGATTTTCAGAGGCCACCAGATGGCACTGTCTGCTGTAAAGTGTTTGGACTTGAATTCAATGAAACCTCACAGCATTTTCATTCCAAGAGCGTCACCTAGTGGCCTCAGAAAATTAGGACACTGTTTCATCTACTCTGCAATACTGTTTCATGATGCCTCATCCATCCATCACTATGACTACGATTGGGCTATTCTATATATGCAACAGGTTGGCTGCTGGGTTGGGTGCTTATTGGGTGCAAAATTCTCACCACTTAACATACATTTCAATTTTCTTTGTTTTGACTTGATCGTAAACCAACATTTGGTCACGCACAATTTACCTGTCGACAGCTTCTCCTCGCCGTTCTCGCAAGATCATGTCGAGAAGAGTGGCTTGTAAGTGATCTTGTATAATGCTGTAGTTGATCACCTGCACTTTGAAGATGCTGAGGCCGAGGTTGTACACATTGTGATTGTTGCCTTGCTCCAAAAAGACTTTGTCCTGTTTTGTAAAGAGTTGTCCAGTTTTAGAGCGATAATTTCAAAGTGCAATTGTTTGAATTCATGTCGCCCCACCAGGTACATGAGGATGTCTTTGATGAGGACCATGGCAGTCGTGTGGTCGTTCCATGCTTGAACCAGTGTGTGAAGAAAATTATTGTTTATAGAGTTGAGGATGTCTTCCCGAACCTGTCGTCATAAAAGGGCAAATGAGTATTTCTAAAAATGTTGCATCATAGTTTATTGAGAGCAAATAGATGATAAAGAAAAGAACATCATGACTATGGAAAGAAAGTGGAAATAATGTAAAAACAGAATCTGGAAAAAAATTCAAGTCAAATAAAAACATGAAAATCACTTTTTAAAGTTTATATTGACTTGAGAGAAATTCAGAAATTATAAACAAAGAAGTATATTAAATATTTCATGATTATTTACTTTTAATTATTTTGAAATTAATTTATTTTAGTCAAAAATGTTGAGTTTTTCTGTTTATTATAGCTAATCTATTTTGAATGTAATAATTTTGGAAAATGACATTGTGAAAAAAAATATTATTGAATGTATTAATAAGAATGTCTATGTTGCAGGAAATAAGATGAGGAAGAGTCGGGTAAATAAAAGTGAAATTTGAGCTCGAACATAAAGCAAGATTAATTAAAAGATATTGGTATTTAAAAACAGGATTTATGTTGATGCAAAATATTGTTATTTTCATACTATTGTTTTTTTATGGTAGAAAAATGGTTTCATTACTTTTCATTCTATTGTTTTTTTTTATGGTAGAAAAATGGTTTCATTACTTTGTTGATGAGATGCTCCGTGACCACCTCCTCCAAGCCCGCGTAGAGCTTCTCTCCGTGTTTGTAGCGGACAATTGTGTAAGTGTTCCGATACAAATCATCAAAAATGAGCCCATTGTTGTTCTTATGGGTCTGTATCTCCTGGATGGCGGTCCTGAGAATGTCCCAAGCATTCAGACACCTCTCATCCATAACTAAATGGAAAAAATACATGTCAAAGTCAGGTTTTGAATCCATATCAATCTAAGCACATTTATACATATAAACATTAATTGAATTATTATACATATTATTGTGGTTAATAAGATCTGAATTCACTAGAATTATTGTCAATGCTTTAAATTTGTTCATCTTTCTTCAGGGACCAGAGGATGAGAGAGGACGCAGGAATTAGAGGTGATAAAAACAGGTCAAAGGGAAGTGAAGAAGACAGTGCCGGGCTGTTTTCATTGGAAAGGACAAGATTAGAAACAAATACATCAGTTGGGAAAAGTTTGATGCTCATGGAGAGCCGGACATGGAATGTACGAAATGTCGGAACAAAGAGAAGATAAAGATAGAGGATGCCCAGGGGGCAAATGCAGGGAGACAAAGATCAAGAAGTTTTCCTTCCCTCAGTCCAAAACCATCTGTAGCTGTTGGCGTTTTCGGTGTGTTTACTGTCGATATGTGTCCTGTGAAGGACTTGCGACCTGTGCTGGGTGTCCCTGCCTCTTGCCCCAAGTAGCTGGGATAGGCTCCAACCCCCTGCAATTCTGTCAAGCAAATAAGCTGAATATTAGAAAAGTTACAAAGTCATTTGGTACAGACCATCTATGCTTCATTCTGCAATCTAATCTGTAACAACTGTGAAGGTGCTCACGATATAATAATGCTTTATTAGACGCGCACAAATGGTGTCCTTGATGTGTTTTGCATGTGAACATGTAAAGAGTTCTTACCGTAATATTAAATTCTAGCTTCTAATTATTTGGGGGTTGTTGTGATGGTTCCACAGCTACTATATATGAACATTAATCCTTTGATCATCAAAGGGTTTTTTAAAACAGCCTTTTGACTAAAACAGTTGAAAAGCAGTTTTTGGGATGATCTCATCTGCCATCTCAATATAAACTGAGAATGTTGGGGTTATATCATTTTCACATAGAGAGTGCTGTCTCTTTTTAAAAGATAAAACAGTCGTCCATGAAGCTCTGCATGTGAACAGCTGAAGGAAACCAGCACGAGAGGACTCGAGCGTCCTTTGAAACCAGTTTCCTCAAGTTGGTTTTGAACCTGCATTGACAACTACGCCTTAACAGACATTCCACCTTTAAACATGAATAGTCAAAGTTGAAAGTTTGGGTGAATATCAGTGCTTTAATCTGGTTACAACGGAATGAATATTAGTTTTAGTGTTGCTGGCATTGTGGGAAAATGAAATCTGTCAGTCAAAAGTATCTGGAAAACGTGAATACGAGCTAAATACGATTTGCAGAAAAAATGTCATGACAAGAGGAAAAAATAATGGGGGGAAATTCAGGCAAACAGGCATGACCCAACTGTGATGATAACAATACTCAAGGATGCAGTTGTGCATTGGGGCGTCCTTTGATCCCAAGATTAGTATCAAAGTCTTTTTTTTTACGAATTTATTTCCGTATGTTTTCTCACTCAATTGCATTGCTCTTCACTGTTTCTACTGTGTATGTGTTGTCAGAGCTTCTGCCCCCTGCTGTTCGGCATCCAGGAGATATTTTCCTAGCTGAACTTATTCACCAGATTTTTGTGGGTATAAACATTTCGTATGTAGTTAAAAATGTTTTTAAAACGTTCATTTCATGTGGCATTTCATAATGACAATCTAAAAAAAATATCCCAGCACAGACTTGCATAGCGCAACATCACCACACATTTTGCACCTACACTTGCCAGCTTGCACTGTTGCCATTGACAGGTCACCCATCTTGTCTGTGTCACCACCCGACTTGTTGCACCTGTACTCTTAAAACACTTATTACCTTCTTTCTCTTCTCTTTCCTGGTGAATCTTCTTGTTTTTCATTATACACGGCTCCGAGTTAATGTTTTTCTTTGTCTGCTTTAGGATGGCAGGCGACGTGACAAATGTGAACAACCTCTGGGAACTCCTGAAAAATGCCATCCAGAAAATCCAGGTTCAGGACAACGATGGCTTGAGCTTTGAGGAGCTGTACAGGCACGCGTACACCATGGTGCTCCACAAGCAAGGAGAGAAACTGTACAAAGGTGTGCAGGAGGTCGTCACGGAACATCTTGCCAGCAGAGTAAACGCTCCCTTATTTTCTAAAAGAAACAACGTTTGTGAGACCGTATTATTTGAGGAATAGTTTAGTGAGAGTTTACCTAAATGTTGATGTATAAAAGCATCATTTGATATGTGTCTGCCAGGTGTTGAAAGAGGTTCTGAATGCTCCAAACTTTTTGCAAACAATGAACCAAGCCTGGGCCGACCACATGAATGCCATGGTGATGACCAAAGACATTGTCATGTACTTGGTAAGGAGAAACCAAGGATGACGTCAACTGTGAACTCAGAGAATAAAAACTATTTTGCGCTTCCAGGACAGAGTCTATATTCAAACCTACAGGGTGCCAAGTGTGTACAACCTCGGCCTCACCCTCTTCAGAGGCTGTATTTTAGGTGACGTCTGCGTTCAAGACCGCCTCCGTCAAACACTGCTGGACATGATCTCACTGGAGAGGAGGGGAGAAGTTGTTGATAGGTAAGAAGGACGGAGAGCGCTTGAGTATATAAAGGCATTGATGGTATAAGGCCAGATCATTTATGCTTTTTATCTTTCAGGAATGCCATTAGAAGTGCCTGTAAGATGATGGTGACCCTCGGTCAGGGCAGCAGGTCTGTGTATGAAGAAAACTTTGAAGAAGCCTTCCTGGATATGTCGCAACACTTCTTTAAGGTGTGTCATCTACTTTGGTTTCTTTAAAAAAAATTACCTAAACAATTCTGAAGACTGAGTCACTCAATTTTTCCTCCATTTACTTTGCGATAATAAATGTTTTGTAACTACACATATAAGCAAATGAAAGCTTCAGGGGTTTGTCGGCAGTGGGCTGATCTGATTTAGGGGTGTCATGCGACACCAAGCAGCAGGTAGAAAAACTCACTCACACATGCTCAAATCCACAATTTAGACTCTTGGGCGCTTGGAAGAGACGTACAAACTCCTCACAGAAAGGATGTTGAGGTCTGGACTGGTTTCTGGAGCATTATGAGGTTGTGAAACACGTGTTTATGGGGACATGTACAAGTGTTTCACAAGCTTTTTTTGCACATTATTATTGTATGTTGACAGCTATGGAATCACAGAATTGTCTGTGCAGGTGTAAAATCCATGTGGAACTACAAGCTACTATAGAAAGGACATAAATCAAAGCCATGTTTACCAAATTTTGGAGAGGTGGATTTTAATAACGTAGATAACATCACTCTTTATTATAGTTTGTTTGTCTCTGAGTGTACCAGTGATGCTCCAGTGACAAGTGGCCCTATTTTTATCTCTATAAACATATATTCCTTGGAGAAGGTGGTTCAAACAGCAGCAGCCACATGAAGTATCATAATAAACAACAATAAACAAACTAACTTCGCCCCTCACCCATGAAAAATGACATTTTCAGGTGCGCAAGAAGCCTAAACCGAAAGTCTTCAGCGTGTAAATGGGGCGTAGTTTTTTGGCGCTTATCTAATTTCACTCAAAAGTTCAGTTTTATTCAGAGTTTGCAGTTATGTTTCCACGTGGTCTATCGTGTTTCATGATCTTGTGTTTCTGCTTAGATGGAAAATGAACGATTTCTTCAGGAAAAGAGTCCAATTGACATCATTAAAAAAGTGGAGGCCAGAATTCTAGAGGAGACTGAAAGAGTTCAGTCTTGTTTGGACAAATCCACGGAGGAGCCACTGGTCAGATTGATGGAAGAGGAGTTGATTTCTAAACATGTGAGGAATATTGTGACAGCTGAGAGCTCTGGCCTCATCCACATGCTTCAGGAAAACAAAACAGAAGGTAAACATGAGTGAAGGGTTCATGAGGTATCATGAAACAGTGTTGCATGGTTGATGATACTGTATTAGAATTTTCAGAGGCCACTAGATGGCACTCTTAGTTTAGAAATAGTGTGAGGTTTCATTGACTTAGCTCAAATCCAATTTATAGGAGACAGCGCCATCTGTTGGCCTCTTAAAATCAGGTTTCATGAAACCTCATCTACCCATCACTCGTAAACACCAACCGGTCAGGCTGTTCTCCATCAACAAATGTCTTTATTTTTTGTTCTCCTATTAGACCTGGCCAGCATGTACAAGCTGTTCAGTCGAACACAGGGTGGTATAAATACTATGTGCGAGTGTTTGAGTACTTACTTGAGAGACCAAGGAAGAGCTCTCATGTTGAAGACACTGAAGAACATGAACCCAGTCACCATCGTCCAGGTGACTTGAGAGATGCATTTCTCCCTTTAAAGAAACCTGTAACTCGTAACTTCTATCCATTTTCCCAGGGATTGTTAGATCTGATGGCCCACATGGACCACTTCCTCCTCGAATCTTTCAACAATGACTATGAATTCAAACAAACCATTACAAGAGACTTTGAGTATTTGCTCACCCTCAGTCCTCGATCGCCGGAGTTTCTCTCCCTGTTCATCGACAACAAGCTGAGGAGGAGATTCCATGGGGTGAGTGGCTGCTCTCACATGTGCAGATAGGAACAAGGTAGCTGATGTTGTCTGATCTCTCTCACTAGATTCCAGAAAAGGAGGTGGAGTGGAACATTGTGAAGGTCATGCAGCTGTTCAGATTAATGCAAGATAAAGAAGCATTCAGGCGTTATTACAGCCAACATTTAGCCAACAGGCTGCTCTATGGCAGAAATTTCTCAGAAAAATATGAAATGAAGATTATATCTAAGATGACGGTAAGTCTTCACTCTTTATATATTTATTAAAAGAGATGATAAATTGACTTTCTGTTCAGGTGGAGGCTGGCGCTGAGTTTACCTCAAAACTTCAGGGGATGCTGACAGATATGAGCACGTCTGTCACCACGATGGAAGAGTTCAGTCAGCCGTCTTCAGTGGTGAAAACAATAAAAAAAAACAACAAAAAAAGTCATTTTTGCAGAGGATTTTTAAAGGATTGTTTCTTTTAGGAGCTGACGGTGAAAATCCTCACAAACGGTTACTGGCCAGTGGAGTTGGATTTAAACAAATACAGCATACCATCGTCAGTCAGACACATCTTTGACAGCTTCAGAAAGTGAGCATTGTGTTGAATGTGGTGATGTGATGTGAAAGCTTTCCGTGCTCACTGAAAGCTTTCACATCACATCATATATATATATATATATATATATATATATATATATATATATATATATATATATATATATATATATATATATATATATATATATGATGTGATGTGAAAGCTTTTAATAGGAAAACTATACTGTTAGTCATGTGATAGTTCCTGCCTTGGAAGTAGAATAATTCACTTTCTTCTCAATTTACATGAAGTACACAATCAAAACACATTTACTCCCAAACTAATCAATAAAACATGTCTTAAACTTAAGTCATCTGGTAGATGCTACTGTCTTTATCAGGATGTTTTTACAGACCTTGGTGAAATGTTTAGAAATTGAAGTTACATTCTCACGAATTGACAATTAGAAACTACTCAGTAAAATTTTTCTGGACTCGACTCTTGCGCTTTAGAAGTGGATTCCTCGCTTTAAAATATGAAAAAAAAAAATCCTTGTTGCATCAACAATCCATGCAGCAAAATGTTTTTACTTGATTGTAAATCTCAAAGGAAGTTTTGTCCGATCAAGAAATACTAGCATAAATCTGATGAAGTCCTTCAAGGACCTGAAATGAGTTCAAATACTCTTTTTGAAGGTAACATTTCTTGCTTGAACACAACTGTACATGAACAAAAAATGAGCAAGCATTTCTCCCTAATTGCAGTCTGCATTATTAACATACATAATACTTACTGTATTCTTGGTTACTTTTTTTCTTGCCTAATTTTCAAGGAATAACAAAGCAGATCTGTTTTTTAGTCTAAAGTGCCACTACGCACCTGATACTGATGTTATTCTATTGAACTGCCATCTTCTACAGTAGCCTCTAGTGTGCCTTGATTTGATGTACGGCATGTGTAAATAAAGTTATGGACAAGAGGATAAAAATGTGAGTAAACAGCCATTCAACTGATTGATATTGACCTTATTGTCTCCACAACATTTTAGTGAAAACCCTCAAAATCTATCGTCCACAAACATCTATTGTAAAACCAGGTTCACCAGTCACATGCTAAGATCAGGGAAACCATTTAAATCATACATTCCTGAATATATAATGGACTTGAAACAAGAAGGAAAAATGCCTTGCAATATTTATTTTTGAGCTAAAGGTTTGCTCATATATGACAGTTTATGGAGACTGTATTTTTAAGAGGTTAAAGTTGAAATGAAGTCAACTTAAATTCCGTCCACAGATTTTACCTCAGCAAACACCCCGACAGAAGACTGATCTTACAGCCCCACATGGGCGTGGCTGATGTGCATGCAACGTTCCAAAGCTCTGCTCAGATGGTAAAAACGTTTTCATTAACGTTCTCATACACACTTTTCACTGTTGATGTTCCTCTATATTTTGATCAGGAGGAAGACGTGTCAGAGGAAGACACTGGAGGAACCCAGATAAGCAGCGCCTCTCAGTACATATTGCAAGTGTCCACTCTCCAAATGATCATCCTCATGCTCTTTAACAAGAGAGAAAAGTGGACGTTTCAGGTGGGACACAAGAACTTTTTTTTATGATGTTTACACTGCTTCTTTAACCTAAAATTGCTCTGTCTCAGGACATCCAGCAAAAGCTGAATGTCAGAAAGTCGCCGTTGATTTCAGCGCTGCAGTCTTTGGCCTGCGGGAGTCGGATGCACAACGTTCTCAGCAAAGAGCCAAAATCCAAGGAGATCAAGAAAGACCACGTGTTTGTCGTCAATAATCAGTTCAGTTCAAGGCGAAGAACAGTCAGAATTTCAAGTGTCCAAAATTTACCAATGTTTTCTTAAATGCCTTATTTATATCGACTGACATTTATTTTTATACA
Source organism: Synchiropus splendidus (assembly GCF_027744825.2). NCBI lineage: Eukaryota > Metazoa > Chordata > Actinopteri > Syngnathiformes > Callionymidae > Synchiropus > Synchiropus splendidus. The sequence goes on along the minus strand of NC_071346.1, from coordinate 11,986,933 downwards.
ACAGGGTTTTGTTGAGCCATTCCAGTCACACAATTGTGCAGGCTGCAACATGGAACATTTGTCCTTCCATCAGTGAATCATTCAAAAACTCCTTATTATGCTCCAACTGTCTCAGTCGAATATGAATTTTATGCGAAAATAACCTGATGCAGATTGCATTTACTGTAATGAAACCAAACCATCGCTGACCATGACCAATCGAAACACATTTACGCCAAAACTAAGCAATAAAACGTGTCTTAAACTTAGTCATGTGATAGATGCTACTGTCTTTATCATTTACTGTCATGAAACCCAACCATCGCTGACCATGTCATGTCGCTTAAGTGTGATGAAGAAAGCAGCCCTAGTTTAGTTGCGGTGTCGTGCAATGCTTCGCCACTAGGTTGTGCTCTTTCACCACACGACAATTTTCATTTTCCAGGGCCGCAATGCCGCAATCACGACCTGTTAAAAGTCAAAGATTCATCCGCAGTTTTGCCAATAATTACCCTAATGGAGCTCAAAGCCCCTAATCGAATGTAGTATACATAGAGAAGTCCCTGATCCGTATTAGGTCAACATTATGACTCATGATTTCAGTAGCCTGTTTTTGTGTGTCAAGACAAATATTTGTACAATAATTTCAACAAGGAAATCATGCGGCTTTTTGGAATTCAGTGTACTGGAAAATAATGTGTATAAATACTTGGACGAAGCTTTATAGTGTTATAACGTGATATTTGTATTAATACAGTAATATTGTATATAAAAAAATATATAAAATGGGTGAAACGTAAGCGAAACATTTTCTGCTTTTATGGTGAGAAATAAACATTCAGCGTGAAGCAACACAAGTCAGGTGATTTCTCGCGCCTTTCGACCAGGCGGTCGACCTCCAGTTTGGCTTCTGCCCTCTTCCAGCAGAGGAATGACACTTTCGCAGATGGATGGCGGCGCATATGACCGGGAGTAACCTTGCTGGCGTCACCGCTGGCCCAAGCACGCGCCACCTCCCGTCGTCCAATCACATACGGGATTGCGTATGACGAAATGAAGCTACTTCCGGGCTGCTAGCGTTGGCCGGGTGACGGCACAATTTATTTTATTCTAATACAATTTTCTACACATGGTGTGACATATATATATTTTTACATTTATTTAACGAACGAAGTCTCGGCGGCTTCAGTTCATGTCTGGCGTCCCGACTCGTCTTGGGAGCGCGTGCGGCGGAAGAGAAGGTGAGAGCGTATATTGCTATGCAGATGTTGATGTGAGGATGCGATTGTTAGCTACTGGCATGCTAACGAGCGGTACCAGCCATTGTTATAGAAGACTTAACAATGAACTCTTACAACCTTTTCCATTTTTTCGTCACAAAAGCTTTGCTTTAAATGGGGTAACCGAACCGTTCGTCTCCATTTTTACCGTTTGCGTGCTGCTAATTGATCCGAATGTATTTTACGCCTCGTTTCAGACGCAGTTGTGTCAAATAAACGTGAAAACCGAAACACCGTTATTTGCGTTTCATACACATTTAAGGTCAGTCGAGGTTTCTCCCGCAGTGTTTTCCGTTACGCCATAGCTTGATCGCCTTGTAAACCGAAGGAGGGTCTCAGCCGGTTGCATTTATAGTTGCTATATTGAAAGCACAGTCAAGACTTATCATTTATTGGCATGTGCCACTTGGAATCCATCCATCCATCCATCTAGTTCAATCTCCCCCCTTTATTCATGATGGTCTTTGTTAATGCAGAACATTATAAATCAACTAGGGTGCATAAGAATGTGAGCATTTTATTCATCCTGTGAAAGCTTCAATGACCTCCTCAGGCTCGTGTTGTTTTCTTTACTTCTAAATGAACTGCATGGCAGTAGACTCTTGAGCGCAGTGATAGATTCTTAGTTTGCATAACTCCTTATAGGTGAATAGTTGTGTGCAAGCTGATGATCATAATGGACTGTCACTCTGCTCCTTTTCAATCTCTGAATTTCAGTCTATATTGACTGAACTGCATGTCATCTAACAATAAACATGTTATATAGATGGTCGGATAAGATATTGGAATAAACATTCATTCATGAAACAAGTAACACCAGTAAAATGAAACTGTATGTGTACTATACTTTTGTCTTGGATAACAGCACTTCTGTGATGACATTTAGTTAGACAAGTTTAGAAAAGCACACCCTGCTGTCTAGGTTAAAGGTCAAGTAGTCTTGGTCAATACAATGCTGAAGCTACATAGTATAAGGCATCGTGCATATTTGGTTTGTGAATTGCTCTTATGATAATATGGGTGTGTGTGGTCATTCATCAGCTGGATTTACTGGTTGTGCATCAAAGCTATCTGCACCTTTGGGTGTGCCAAATAATTGCATGGTTTTTATAGAACCGTAAGTGACTAAAAGTCATGTTGAGTAATAAAGTGATGGCCACATAAAAGACTTTTGTTGGATAAAAACAAACACAACTATTGTCTTCATCCACTTTTTGATAAGATATTGACTAGTCATTTTGAGTATGCAGTATTTGCAAAGGAAGTCAATCTATGTGAACAGCTTAGAAAATGTAAGTTTTCATTTTAATATCTCTCAGCTTCAAATGGTTCTCTTGAGCAGTCTATATAGTGTTATGCACAACTGCATATGTGAAGGTTAATAATGAGTTTAAAAATGGCATTGTTATCAATAGCTTTGGTACTGTACTCATTGATGCAAAAATTGCAAGTAAGTGGTAGAGTCGCTCTGCAGTCAAAATGCATACTATCATCTTGACTCAAGATAAGTCCTGAAGAGTGAGCAAAGCTCTGATCAATGGAAGGAAGAACAATCCCCAAAAGGTCACGTCTTGTCATCACAGGAGCTTATACAGTGTTGACATACTCAGACACCTCTGTTGCATCTCAAGGTGCAGCATTTTGCTGAAGGACATTTGTAGGGAGAAAAGGAGGTGGTGGGGGTTGTCTTGGTTGCGGATGAGAAAAATAATGCTGACCTAGCAGTTGTCTCAGAATAGTCAGAAGTGCGCTTTTGGTGCAAGGATATGATTACAAGGGGGGCGGGATCAGATTAGATTTGTTCAGACACTGATGAAGGGTGTCATGAAGGCCGTGTGACTTAAGTTTCATGTTCTGTTTCGCAGGTCTGGTTGAGTCCTGAGAGAAGCTCTGCCCGGAAGGGAAAAGCAAATATCCTATAGCATCTTGACACGTGTCTTCAGCTTTTGTGCTCAGCTTCAGCCTCCAGCTCTGAGTTCATCCCTCGAGATGAAGTTAAAGGAGGACATAAACCCTCTGCTGCTGCAGGTCTTCCGCTCTGTTGCTTGGGTCTACTCCGTCATCACCTACATACCATGGTACTTCCTCTCTGGGGCAGGCAGCAACCAAGAGCGCGCCAGCCGCATCAAAGCGCTCTCAGTCAGCGGACACCCATCGGGGCCTTACAGGGCCATCAACAGTCAAGAAAAGCTGGTGGCATGGTTCCACCCTGGCGTGGATACACTGGATAAAGTGTTTGAATACGCTGTCAAGAGGTTTCCAACAAGAGACTGCCTGGGCACCCGAGAAGTGCTCAGTGAAGAGGATGAAATCCAACCCAATGGCAAAGTCTTTAAGAAGGTGAAAGAGATCGTCTTTACATTTTACTGCAGAATGTTACATCAGACATTGAGACAGAAATAACCCTTCATAGCGTACTTGGCTTCTTAGGATAATTAAATGTAGACTGTGAAGTGAAGAAACAAATTGTTCTAAAACATAAATTATTACATTTTGTGGTCTACTATTAGTGGGCACTGAGTTGTGCTATGCTTCTAAAATGGATGCACAGGCTGTTTAAACCCAGATGTGTGGGCTTTACGTGGTGAAGCTGTTTTAGTTTCACCTACAATTCTGTAAGACTCCAGTAGATGGCAGTAGCCGACTTGATAAAGGATATGATCATGAGGACAGCCATGGCATCAGAATTTATCCAATGTTTGTTACGCATCGGAGTGGATAGTGTTGTTATTCTAAGATGCAAATAATGTTTCTGATATTTTTCAGCGCCTTGGATTAACATGTTGACTTTGTTTTGTTTGAAGGTAATCCTGGGGAAGTACAACTGGCTCTCATACGAAGAAGCGTTCCATGCAGCCCAATGTTTTGGTAGTGGGCTGGCTGCTCTCGGGCAGAAGCCTCAGTGCAACATCGCCATCTTCTGCGAAACCAGAGCTGAGTGGATCTTGGCAGCGCAGGCCTGTTTCATGTACAATTTCCCTGGTGAGTGAATGACAGTTATAATAAGACAAAATACTCGAGATGACTAGTTAATGACTTGTTTTCCCCTCTATAGTTGTCACCTTGTACGCCACCCTAGGACCAAAAGCAATAACTCATGGACTGAATGAGACGGAGGTCACGCACATAATCACAAGCCGAGATTTACTTCAGAGCCGCCTTAAGGTGCGTTCATCACGGCGCACTTTCTGATTCACTATTTTGTGATGCACCCTCATAACACGGACTACCTTCTATTGCACCCCTTAGAACAACTTCTGTTTCACTGTTTACACAAAGTATTTTCTTTATTTCAGTATTTTATTATTTGTCTGAAATGGTGTCACAACTACTCACCAGAGCAAACGGTCCCTGTTGCATGGCTGGCCATTTCAATGAAGTTGACTGCCAAGCTGGAGTAATTTGCTCCAATGAGAACACGCCACATTCCTTTCACACCTCTCTGGGTCTAGAATTGTGGTAGCTTACACAAGCAGTGAAAACAAATAAAACAAAAACAATATTTGAATAGCAAAAAAAAAATTTGGCATTGAGGCACGCGTTGCAAAAAGGCTTTCTTATTTTCCCTTGATGGAATTGTGTGAAAATACATTTTTTCTCCACCAATACAATATATATATATTTTTTAATTATATATATTACATCCAAAATGTCCTTTCCTATTCTTTCCATTTATTTTTTTTTGAAGGAAGCAAAGGAGTCTCTAATCAAGTCGAACTCAGTGCTGGTCTCCCTCTAGCAAGACAGTGGATTTTGTAGTAAAGTAAAAATAAAAATAATAATGATGAAAAAGAAATGCAATAGTTAATGTTTATTTAAATTCTTGGATACTTTGTGTGTTTGAAGTTATATGCCATTTGTAACCACTATATAGCACATGGGTCAAGACAATGAGAGCAAAATTAAGAAAATAATTTAAAAAAATCTTTTCCAATACTGTTTTTTCAGCCTACATTTTAATTTTTAATTCAGCAATCCTTTGTTTCAGCGTATTTTCTCTTATCTGCTGAGCGGGTACTCACTAGCCACATACATCTCCACGCTACTTTTGATACGGAACACAGCACATTGGTGTATTGAAACATGGATGTGGCCCAAGTGTTCCAGCCTTTATTAAATGTAAACGCCAATACTGGTATTTTTAAACCATTATCACTGTCATTCACAGTTTCCTTTCTACATGCTGTAGCATTCAGTAAAAGACTCAATCAAATGTTTCCACTGTTTCATGCTTAGGCCATACTGTGTGACATTCCGAGGCTGCAGTATGTCATACTTGTTGACCGGAAGCCTTCAAGCTGGCCAGATATTCCCAGAGGCATCACTGTCTACACCATGGACACTGTGAAGGAAATGGGACGTCAGCCTAACAACTGTGAGTGACTGACTGCGTGTTCCCATTGACTTTGTGCTGTCTTTCAGGCTTATATCGACACCCTTCAGTCTATATCGTTCTGAAACTGTTGACCTTCCAACTGGAGTATAAAAGAAATCAGTGTGTTTGTGTTGTGGAGCTAAGAAATAGTGCACTATCTGTCAGCAAATCAATGCATATTGAGGTGACGGATTAGCTCCAACGTGTTATTACAGACCTTGTTTTAGGCTGAGTTATACAACACCCACTACAAGCCCATTGGTGTATAGATGCAGTGATGCAAGACTGCGGGCTGATGTTTTGAGATTAACCGAGTTAGCGAAACACGTTGCATGCTAGATGGTGCACATAATTATTCTTGTGTCCGTTACTGAGGTGTGCTGTTTTTAACCATCATGTCCTCTGCCTTATGGATGTTTGTGAGTAACAGTTATCTAAAGCCATTCAGTGCAATGGGATTAAAAAGCTTTCTAATTTTGCCCAGGAAATGAAAGTACACTGATGGCAGCTTAGTGAAAATCCAACACTCTGGTGAGAGGTGTCGTGAATGACAAGTCACCATGAAAACATGCCAACACATGCAAATGCTGCCTTTATTTAAGTTGGCATATTTGTGAAATACGTATTAAACTTTCACTCTGTTTTAATAATCCTGCGTTTGGATAAACGTTTTCTCTTTGTCTGTAGTTGCAGTTGAGCGCACTAAGCCCAAGTCCTCTGACATCGCCGTCATCATGTACACCAGTGGCTCCACAGGGAATCCTAAAGGTGTCATGATCTCACATGGGAACATTGTTGCTGGCATCACTGGAATGGCTGAGAGAATCCCTAATCTCAAGTACGGAAGTATTACAATAGCTCTACAGAGGTCTTGTGATAAAAGTATATTTACAAATGTGTCTCCTCTGGCAGTGAAACAGACACCTACATCGGCTACCTGCCATTGGCTCATGTTTTAGAGCTCAGCGCTGAACTGGTGTGCGTCTCAAATGGCTGCCGCATCGGCTACTCCTCCCCTCACACCCTCGCTGACCAGGTCAGTTATTCATATATCACGCACAAACAAGTTTGCAAATATTGGCTTGATCTTGCTATTACTGTGGATACCTAATGAATTACACTTCCGTGAGATTCAAGTTGCTTTTTTTTATTGCTCGGTTTTCAAAGTACGATTTCTCTGGTACCAAATATGAACAGCAAAAATTTCACAGCAAATCGAAAAATGTAAAATGATGAGTGAATGTGCTTGTGTTATGTCGCAGTCCACCAAGATTAAAAAAGGCAGCAAAGGCGACACCAGTGTTCTAAAACCAACGCTAATGGCGGCTGTTCCAGTAAGTTTTCTATACCATTGCTAATCCTGGTGATGCGGTGTGACGAATGACCATGTGTCTGCTGTCAAGGAAATTATGGATCGAATCTATAAGAACGTGATGACCAAAGTGGAGGGGATGAGCAAATTCCAGAAGACGCTGTTCGTGCTGGCGTACAACTACAAGATGGAGCAGATCTCCAAGGGCTACAGCACTCCTCTCTGTGACAGGTAGCGCGTCATTTCTGATCGCTCAGGAGATTGTTTGTCTGAGTGACTCCTGTTTCGGCTCTTTTTTTAAAATGCCTTCTCCCTCATCCTGATTCTCAGTTTGGTGTTCAAACGGGTCCGTGCTCTGCTAGGCGGTGAAACAAGGGTGCTGCTCTCAGGCGGTGCTCCACTCTCAGCAGCCACTCAACGCTTCATGAACATCTGCATGTGCTGCCCAGTGGGTCAAGGCTATGGTCTGACAGAGACCTGTGGGGCTGGCACCATCAGCGAAGGCATGTGGAGCCTCTTTTATTCTGTCGACCTGCTGATAATCATAGTGATCTTATATTCAGACATTTGTTTTGTTGCTTTCCAGTTTGGGACTACAGTACGGGACGAGTGGGCGCTCCTTTAATATGCTCTGAGATTTCACTTAAAAACTGGGAAGAAGGTGAGTTTGAAAAAAAACATGGAGTGAGAAGAACCAGAAATTCATCAAGTCTGGGTTCATGCTTCTTTTAGGTGGCTACTATAGTACTGATAAACCAAACCCACGAGGGGAGATCTTGCTCGGTGGGCCCAATGTAACAATGGGGTACTACAAAAACGAGTCCAAGAACAGGGAAGATTTCTTTGTGGATGAAAAGGGCCAAAGATGGTTTTGCACTGGAGACATTGGAGAGATCCACCCGGACGGTTGCCTCAAGATCATCGGTAAGGCTGGCATCAGTGAGGTGAGGTGGAACACACCAAGGTGTTAACACTCGTCTTCTTCCAAAAGATCGCAAAAAAGACCTGGTCAAACTGCAAGCTGGCGAATACGTCTCCCTTGGAAAAGTGGAAGCTGTTTTGAAAAACTGCCCACTCATCGACAACATCTGTGCCTACGCCAACAGGTACACACACACAAACCCTCATCCCACTGCTGAATCCCACTGAATCATGATGGGTAGACGGGGTACCATGAAACAGTATTGAAACGGTGTACTAATTGTCAGAGGCCACTAGATGGTGGTCTTGCTTTAGAAATGCTGTGAGGCTCCATTGAATTAGCATACTGTTTTAGCTTTGAAACTAAACAATGAACTTCGATGTGAGTCGCAGTCTTGGACTATCATCAGATCCACGATCAACACAATTTACATGACTTAGTTCCACGTTTCACTTTGTCATTCCCTAAACTGAACGTATGGCATGTGTTTCACCTGTTATTCATTGTTGATCGCCGTGAAGTCTGTTAAATCCACTGTTAAATTCGGTGGAGTGAAGATGCCACGTTATTGGTGGCATGAGCCACGTAAAAAAAACACAAGTAAAATAAATGGCGCACACATTTCTATCTATGCTGCTTGATATTTCGAAGAGGATCACAGTAAAATGTATGAATTTTAAAAATACATGCACTAGTGACGGATACGCCAGATGCGAACCAGCAACCTTGTGACACACAGGGAAGTGCTTTAACCACTATACTGCCGGAAATTCACCGGCTGTTCTGGTGAGCCTTACAGCCTTACATATTTGTAGGATGTGGCTCTTTTCAGCAACACAGTAAAACAATGTGGCTCTCAGCCTCTGACTGGTTGGTCATTCCCGAATTAGTTGTTCAAGTCCAGACAGACAGCGCAATGGCTTTCTCTTTGCTGCGCTTGTCTGGTCTGTAGAAAACGGATCTGAAGGTGTATTGCCTTAAACAAACAGGATTGCTCAAACCCACAGAGAATAGTTGATGTGCCACCTAGAATGTCAGCTTCATAACCTTTACTTCTGCTCGCAGTGACCAGTCCTACGTCATCAGCTTTGTGGTGCCGAACCAGAAACAGCTGATAGCCCTCGCTGAGCAAATGCAGATCAAGGCCTCGTGGGAGGAGCTCTGCAACCACCCCCAGATTGAGAAGGAGGTCCTTCGCATCATCACTGAGGCGGCCGTGTCAGGTAAAGGCAGAAGGACTGATGTTCACTTGGGCTTCTAGTCTAGAGTTTTGTGGATCTTCCTTTCAGGAAGTCTGAAGCCTTGCTATTGCTCTATAAATGTAATGACAAAATTGAGGTTCAGCGTTAAGTTTGCTCAGTGGATGTTCTCTTCCTATTTTAGCAAAACTGGAGCGATTTGAGATCCCAAAGAAGATCCGGCTAAGCGCTGAACCCTGGACCCCCGAGACTGGCCTGGTCACTGACGCGTTTAAACTGAAGCGCAGGGAGCTGAAAACGCACTACCAAGAAGACATTGAGAGGATGTATGGTGGGAAATAACACACACACACGCCCAAAAGAAAGAAAACACATTGCCAAAATTCCACACGTTCAAAAGAATCTCAGAAGCCACTTTAAGGACTATTCCACACTACACAGACTGAGCGGTTCAGTGGTAAGAACCGCAGAGGAAAAACAAAAGTTCCAGGTTGTAGCCAGAAGGTCGCCTGGGGCCGTCGGGAATGAAGTGCATGTTTTGCTCGTGCCTGCGCAGGTTTTGGAAGGGCATCAACTCCACCGGCACATGCGCGTCGTTCGTCTATTTCTGCTGCTGCTGATCATCACTCTCTCACGGACTCTGGACCAAAATCAACAGCCCTGTATGTTTCACCAGCTAAACAAAATGAAAAGCATCATCAAATAAGTACATTTTTGAAACCACAGTGTGGCTCATTGGATGTGGAAAACGGTGGTCGAATACTTGAATGATAAAATGTCCAAATGTTCAGGATCCAAAGACTGAAATTTCAATTTAGTCATGGTTCTCTTATTTATATTCACAAAAACAAGGATGGGAAAAATGAAATGCTCTGTGGAGGATGTGTAATGTAACAAAATATTGGCACATCTTGATGTCACTGTAAACGTCAATTTATGCCAATAAATTATAACAGTTGTGCTTTTAAGATTTTTTTTTTTTTAATTCTCCATTTTTATGTTTTTATTGGGAAGTTGAGGCATGTACTTTAGCATGCTTTTCTTGTCTCCTCTAAGGTTTCTGTGCCCCACATTTATGTTTTGTTCCTTTTTTCGCCATGCCGAATGTAACATCTTTCCATATCAGAGGAGCATGTGAGGGCTGCGGGACCTTTAGTCCAGCGGTTAGCAACATCCCGACACCTACAGTGCCCAACAAAAGTGTGGAAGAGAGAGACAGAGTGCAACAGTAAGATCAGAACTTGTCTTTTTTTATGTATATGTATCATATACATATGCTCATCTTTTTGTCTGCTCGGTCAAAAAAAGCACAAGCCCAACTCTCAAGCTGAATGAAAGGTTATGGTCATTGTGGATTCATGCTGACTGTTTTCTGGTGATGGAACAAATTTCACCTGAATTCAGTTTGTCAAAGTGATGCCTATGAGTCCTGTTGCACACAAGTGCAAGACCTAAAAGATGGTCTTGTTGGGGTTATTAGTTCTGTATTATTTAACTGGGAACCATATAAGAGGAATCACTTTTGCGTGGCACTCTATCCCCCTGTATTCATAAAGGAAATCTGTTTACGTATTACAGTTACTTTAGTGTGCAAACTTCTGTTTTGTAAAGCCCTTTTTTTGCTACTTCCTTTACCCCTTTTTATGTATTGATATGAACTGCAAACGAATGTGCAATATTTATACACATTTTAAAGTGATGTAAGGAAGGAAGACGCGCAGCAGTCTGTGGATGCTTTTTAAATATCGCAGTATGTAAACATAGGAAAGCCAGACGCGGTAGAGAGACACTGAAGATAACCAGATGTAGCCCATTCTAACCCACTGTAGAAGTAAAAATATCTGGCTGTTCAATGACTTTTACGGATTAAATGCATGTCAAAAAGTGTACTTGAATATTCAAATGGGCAAAGCTGCTGTCGAAGAAGGCTTTTAGAAAAACACTCCCATTTCAATTACATTTATCCTTAGATTTATAGTAGCGTGACTTCAAACTGTGTAGAGACAAGTGATAAATTTCAGTTGAGCATACAGAATACTCATCATACTCTTGGGCAAAGTTGGGAATCATCCCCAATTTCACTCCTTTAGAGTAATAGCGTAATCTGGGTCTGACTTTTTTGACTTGGCTCGGTAAATATATTTATAAAATACAAGTATTCGTGTCTACAAAAATCTCTCATGAAGAGAAATTAGCTTTGAATCATAAGATATAAGAAGTTTTGTGTCAAGAGGAGGTTCAGATTCTGCGCTCAAGTTCAGTCTTCTCTTGGTATCGTACGCCTGTATATGAGGCAAACCTTATCAAAAATGTAGAGGGCAGCATTCCCTTCGGTTTCATTGTAACATATCCACTATCTCTGACTAAATCATTTCAACACGAGGGGTATAAATATTTTGGCCGATTCCATTTCACCTCGGCTTCATGGACTGATGGATTGTTTGTGTGAAGACAAATGTTTGTGAGATGTGAAGAACCCACCAAGGTACAGTCAGGTTACACGTTTCCGATGTCTGCTATCTCAGTATTTGTCGGGGTCCTAAATATATTGAATCCCTGAAGACCTCTTTTCTATGACACGTAAACCTCCTAAATACTCGGTAGCTTACTGTGCTGTTTGCTGCTTTTCCTCTGCCTGACTTTAGGCGGCTAGTTGCCTTCCAACACACATGAGCTGTCCCCAGGGGTCAATAGAATATCAAGCACTCCCCATGTTTTTTGATGGAACACATGCTGCTGCGCTCCTTACTAACACCGAGGCAGAGCTCAGTCATCGCCGCCTGCTGTAAATAACTGGTAACATAAAGAGAAGTAAGTGATCAAAGCTCAGTAAATATGCCATTATTGTACAGCTGTTTACAGATTTAACGTTTGTTACTGCATTTTCCATTTTCATTTCCAGTCAGGGGTCATCTCCTTTCTTCTCTGTGTTTTTAGCATCCCCGCAAGACGGGTCTTTGCAAGTGTCTCCTTCTTTATTTATTTGTGATTTGGCCTTGAAACTGTAATAAAATTCAGTTTGTGTTGAACAAACGTGACTTTCTCTTTCCTGAGCATCGTATCGCTCGCGACGTGTGACGGAGTCGACCAGCGGTTTGATCAGAATCATCCTCAAGCCGCGGTTACTATGGCAACAAAGAACTCCCATGCGTGTGTGTATAAGCGCAGGGGAGAGAGGGAGGGGCGTGTTTGCATTATTGCTCATGGAACATTCTGTTTTAGCCTCCATCATTTGGTTTGTATACACATTCTGTCTGGTCGATAAGATGAATGTTTATCACACTCATGAGTGTGGTAAACATCTTATGTTAAGTAATTTGTTTGCTTTTCTGAGATGCTGTTTTTAATTGTATGGAAAGTTTGAGTCGTGGGGGCAGCAATCGGAGCAAAGAGGCCCGAGTCTGGGTTACAGAACCCAAAACCCCTCACCAAGAGGGGGACAAGATCCTCAAGCCAAGAGTTCTACTCTGAGTCTCATACAGATGACCTGACTTGTTTCGCTGGTTATTACTTTAAGCCTGTGAGCACAGATGAGGATGAATCAAGAGCTTTGCCATGTAGCTCACTCCTTCCCCTGTTCAGAGTGGACCAGCCTCCTCATAACTGAAGATCCTCACCTTGCAGAACCCCACCCTCTAGCATTGCATTTCTAGTTCCAAATGTCCTACATGGACATGGGACTGCATCTTTTTGCATCTGAGAACTGAAGTCTCAGACATAAGCAACTGTTACATACCCAGTTTTTCCATCTCCACCTTAAAATGTGTTGAGTCTCCCCTTACATTACATGACGCTAGAAGGTACTATCCAATTCCCATTCGATGCTCCAGCATCAACTTTGCACAGTGTCTCCCAAGCCGAGTGAAAGTAGTGTGGAAGAAGACATTTTCGGTAAAATCAAGTGTATCATTCCGCTCGAACATGATCTCAAGACTGATAATCACTGTAAGTATGCAGCACTTTTTTTTTAGCAATTCAGGAAGAGTATAAATTCTGATAGGGAACAAACTAGAGCAGAGGTGGGCAATTACATTTCCTGAAGGGCCACATTAGAAACAGCAAGTGTTGTGAGGATCCATCATCAAAAGAAAGACAGCGATGACCACAAAACATGATGCAAAAATATGCAAAATACACACTTGAGTAACAGGGACAAGTCGACCTAAAAAGATTAAATGTAAGTGAGGATAGTAAGAAGTGTAAATATGCTATGAAAACTATTGAAATATTTAATTTCATATGCACCAATATAACTATGAACCAGATTCAATATATATTTTCAGTATTCCTTCAATGTATTCTGAGGAACACGAACATTTTAGAAGGAATTTTTTGTCTTGAACCAAGAACATGCTATATTTAATGTTAATGTAAAAAATTATGATGTATCAGTTTTAGCCACAAAAATATAGGCATCGGGCCGCATATGGCCCCCGGGCCGCACTTTGCCCAGATTTGAACTAGAGCACAACACTGCTGTCCGTCATGTAATGTAGTAGCACTTCCCATTGAAGAATATCATGCAATTCCTTTTATTTTATTTTTTTAAAGTGACTGTTTTGCTTTATTTTCAGACCCTTATTTCTTACTTCCTTCAGTAGTGACGGATTCAAACCAGAAGTCTCGCTCAGAATGCATCTGCTCAGATCTTCTCATTCCCAAAAGAAGCATTTCTGAACCGAATTTTACGTGACTTTTTACTCGAGCTCATGCCAGGTGGAGGCCGGTCCTCAGATTCTGGCCGCAGCCAGGCTGGAGATATTCTGTGGAAACTGCCCACAGAAACAAGTGAGCAAATCCCAGAGGACGTTCAGATCTGGACGCTCAGTTCCTCCTCAATATCTCAGTCATATCCTCTGTAAATCTGCTTTTTAAAAGCAGTAACGGTGAAAATGAAAATGAGACTGAAACAGTGTCTTGTCTCATTAGATGAACATACCGTCTCATCTTGAAATGCATTTGTTATCTTCTGACCTTCTGAGCTTGTTGTTCATAAACTGGAACTGGAGTACGTCTGAAGCCGAGGAGATTATTAAGAGATTCGCCACGAACCAGATTCTTTCGCTGGCATCACTCGCAGCGTTAATTAAGAACGGAACAACAAGGGCGACGATGAGGAGCTGTCAGCTCCGTCTGAGCGCCACTGCGGGGCCGTGAGTGAGTCACAGCGCACTTTATTAACACAGCTCACCGTAAGACAAGAGTCTTGAGAGAATATCCAAGGACATTGTATGAATTCTTTGGCTGTTCCTTCCAACTTTTTTTCCTCCCTCTCTGGCTGTGCCAGCTTCCTCCTTCTGTCTCTATGAGTCAGAAGTGCGCAAAAAACCCTATCTGTTTGTGCTTCACTCCTCCCAGAGTTTACCCAAGGATGACTCGAGTCGGACCAGAACTGGGGAGGAATGTTTGTACTGTGCGGACGGAAGCAGAGAGTTGAAGAATAAAAGTTGAGTTTTGATGACCTAAAAGGATCAGTAGCTTGCTCGTAGGCACCTCGGTAGTAAATAAAGCAGTTTCAATGTGACCCACAGCACTCCACAAATATAAGCTGTCAGTGCTGATATGATGGAGGAAATTCAAAAACTTCTTGCAAACAAATAATGTTTATCGCAAACAATGTGATATTAGATAATATGGCCACAAATATTTTATATTAAAAAATATTATCTGGAAAGTGCCCCTCAGATTCCAGTGTGCTGGACACTTTCCCCCATATCCCACAATGTTTTAGGTCACATGTTACAGTGTTTCATGGTGATGAAACAAAAGGAATTCATGTTAGTTTACAATAAATAAACACACCATATCACCTACTGCAGGGACTATGAGGTGTGGGATAGTGCTCCAGCGCCCACTACTGGAGTGTTGAGTTAGACTACGCAGTGATCTTCCATGTAGCTTGTACAGTTTAGATATCTGAGCCATCTTTTTTTTTATACATAAGAATGGTCTGCTCTCTCCAACTGACTCCTTATCTGGAGTTTCAAATTCTGGAACAGCTTTACAACCTCAAAAGTTCAATATTCCTTGCCTTAAAAGTTCTTTGCGGCAGCATCTCAGAGTCCAACTAGTCTGACAAAGGCAATCGATGCTCTTCATCTTCAACGTTTGTAATCGCATCACACAGAAAGAGAAAACAAAGTGAAGTCAGAAAATAAATGTAAATGACACTCTGTATTTTTTTTTTTTTTTTTACCAAATACAGATGTTGCCAGACCATTGAGTACATCCCACCTATTTGTATGGCTTGCTGTATAATCTTTGCCTTTGAACCACTATTTCAAGAAAACCTCGCCACTTTTCTTAACCAAGAGCGCCACCTACTGAGCTCTGACACTGTTTCATGAAGCCTCATCAAGCCATTTTATCCTGCTACTGCACCTAAAAGTCAGGTCAGGGCACCACAACGTCATGTGACCATGGAAGTTTTTCTGCTTCCAAGGCATAAAGACAGTATACACCAAAAGTCTGTTCAACATTAAGGACAATAACTCCTGGACTTTGACAGCATCATTGGCAAATGATGATAAAATGTTAGTTGTTTGAGGTACCATTGGGTACGGCTCGCCCTTATGTACCATGAAAATGGACAGCCATATCAGCTCGTGTTTTTTTTTTTCTTGTTTGCCTCCACAGTCAGGGAGTGCAACGTGACTTTTTGGGAGTCCTGCTGTGATGGAGACTGGAAGAATGTGTCGGTAACTAGCTTGACTGGGGATGTGAGGGAGCGAGTGAGGGGCGGGAGAAGTGATATGTCTGGGCGATGACTCACCGATGGTGGGTATTTATAGCAACATGGGAGGGGTCTGATGTGGAGGGGGGGGGAGCGTGGGTGCGGAAGGCTCAGGGAGCGAGCAGCTTGGGAGGCAGCCAGGATGTTATCGTCCCTCCATCAACTGGGAGTGGTGGAGGAGGGGGGAGAGACGCCGCAGAGATGAGAGAGATCAGGAAACTTAATTGGTGTAAAGGGAACAGAAAAATGCAGAACAGAGGGATGTGATCTAGAGACGATGGCGGCTCAGTCGAACCAACAAAGTGTGTTCAGTATTTGTGGCCATTGTGGACACCATTAAGGATGACCGTCCATAAGCGACAGTAATTAATGTGTCATATTCCTGTGTACCCTCCCTCTTTTTTCCAATTAGACTCCTCTGGTTCCTTCCCCACATCCTCCCTCCTCTCTGCCCGGGATGACGTCAATGACTCTGTCGCGCTGTCGGTCTTCACCACAGACTCTGACATGATGCGTCCGCATGCATTCAGAAAGGCGTGAGTCAGAATGGGTCGCTTCAATAGTCGCTTGTGCGTGACATTGATAACAGTCAGTGGAATCCACAGGTTTCTATTGTGGGAGAATGACAGGTAGACGCTGGCTCTGGGTTTTCGCACACAAAAGCATTTGGAATATTAGTTGCTAAAACACTCAAACTGTGTTTTACACTGCAGATGTGCGTTTGTATGGTGCACATAGGTTTATCTCAGATGTGTGTGTGTATGAGGAGAGAAGCGTCTGTGTAATGAAAACAAAAGATGGTTGTCAAGTGTGTGGCTGGTGTTTTCTGAGTGTATAAGCTTTGCTTTTTAAGTTTTTATGTGTGTACATGTTGCGCCAATCGTGCGGGTTTTGTGTGTTGTGTTTCTATTGTATGTAATTGCAGCTTTTTCCATCACCTGCTTTTTGAGTGTGTGTTTGCTGAGCTTTGAGATTGTACATATGTCCACGGTGTTTGTTTTGGTCCGTGTTTATTCGCCAGTGTGTACACATATATATTGGAATGTCATGCGTTGCTGCAGTATTGTGCGCCTGTGTGAGTGCAGTGGTGCTCATGTAAATATTTCCGAAGTGTAAATACTTGCATGCACACTGCAAGTGTATGTGTGGTGAAATAAAACTGTATTTCATTTCTGTCTGTCTGGCCATTGTTTAGCCATACTTGTGGGGACCAACTCTTGAAAACACACACATCCCAGCAAGCTTCACTTTAAGGATTAAAACTTAAGTTTAGGTTGAGAATCTGGGGAAAGCATGAAAGTCAGTAAGATGTCCCCACAAAGATAGCGGTACATGTGTGTTCCTTGTCCTTGTGAGGACTGTATGACTTTGTGGGGACATTTGGTTGGACCTCACAATTTGAGGATGAAGACTTCAAAATAACTGGGTCATTATGATTGGGTTTCAGATTGGTTAAGAGTCCTGGTTATGGTCAGCCATTTGTTTTGGAAGGTTGAGTTTAGGGTGAAAGGCTGGAAAAAAGGGTTTTGGCAATGAGAAACCTCACAATGTCCCCACAAGGATAGAACACACAACATATGTGTGTGTGTGTGTGCTTTGTTGATATTACTTTGTGCGGACCAATTCTTGACAAAACTGTGTGTGTTTTCTGTTGTGGTTTGCATTGTGCAGTTGTGTGTGTTTGTCAAAAGCCCCCGTGCACCAACATTATTTCCATGTGTTGCATAGGTTTGAGATTGTTGCTGTGCATGTGTGGACCTCAAGTGTGCTTTTGTGTACCTGTGTGTTTTGACGTGTGAGTGGTGCCTTTCTGCTTGCTTAATTAGGCGTGTGTGTCCTTTTGTGTGCGTGTAGTGTGACGTAGTTTTTGTACCAAAATACTGTTTTACTTTGGGACCAAAGCAGAGGACATAAATAGCCCGCATTGGAGAGATATCTTTCAAATGAGGAGCAAAAGTGTTGTTTTATGGGAGCAGAAGTCTGGTGGAGGTGAAGCCATTAAAAGCTGACTCGCACCGGTTCTCACTGACATTTAACATGAAGCTGGACCTTCATTACTTCCTTATCCTTCACTTTCCCGTCTGAATAGCGCTCCCTCATTACCACTCCTCACTTCTAATGGCTCATGGACAAAATACCGAGGCTCTCATCAACCAAATATCTGTCCGGCGTCAGTCTGCGGTGAGTGAATAGAGAGCAGCGTGTGGCACAGATGGGAAACAAGTGACTAATAATCTGGTTATCAGAGGCTGGATGTATAACGCTGGAGGAGAAAGGCTGCATAACGCTGTGAGGCTGCGTCACCATGGAGACCATGGTTGAAAAGGTGAGCCATGACAACGGATGTGGCGCCTTATGATGCTGTGATGCGTTGAAGAAGTGAGGGAGGAAAACAAACAGGCGGCCCTGACGTTTTTTCTTTCGCTCTATTCAGCGCTGAGGAGATGGTGATGCAGCTGGGTTCATACAGCAACCCAAGGTTTTGAAGTCTTTCATGGCAGTTACTGGTTCTGTGTGAGAGACTGGAGAGAGCATTGTTTCATGTGTGTGTTTTGGGAAGTAAAATCCTTTATTGTGGTAGTTAAGTCGACACAAAGCAACCCACTGTGAAGGGTCGGTGTGGGAAGGGATTAGAAACTCTTCATTATATCAGAATAGGCTTTTCAAATGAGAGGCTTTGAAAGGGTTAATGATTCGGATGGTCCAATCCAGCCACGCCCAACATGAGTCTTGTTGGAATCAGCCAAGATTTGAGCTTTTCCACCTTAACATTTCTAGTATTCAGACATGCAAATATGCAAAAAGCAGCAGAGGCCTGTTGACTGACTGCGACCCAAGACAACGCTGGTGAGCGTCACGCCGATGACTCATCCATCAATGGAAAGGTTGTGGCAGCAGCAATGGAAAAAAAACTCCTTCAGTGTTTTGTTTTAGTAATGAAGTGAAAAATACAAAACCTCACAGTTTGGCTTTGTTAAAAAGTTGAGAAACGGTTGCTGTGATTATTCATGATTGATGTGGAGCGAACCTCAGTGGGAGCTGAGCAGAGAACACGACTCCTCTCCCGGCTGGAGAAGCTTGCGATCTGCGCTTCCAATCGATTCTTCTGTTTGTGGTCAGATGGTGGATCTTTTGTTGGAGGGAATGAAAATCACAGCCCTGAATGATAAATATTTCATCTTACGTCTGACACTTGTTGGCCATTAGGTTTAAAAACTGAAATAATGTAACATCTAACTGTAACATTTTATTTTCTTAATAAATATTCTTTATTATTATGAACATTTTGAATTTCTGTCTTCTGTCCACCATCAACAAACTCCATATAAGAGCCATGTAAAAACATAAACATGAAATATAAAAGGGGAAAGTCTGCAAATATTTGAGTTGAGAAAATGATTGAGTTAGGAGACAGAGTCCAGCAATGCAGAGAACATAAGCACTGCTGCCTCCTCGCTCACTATTATAAGTTTGTTGTGTGGCTCAGCGCTCCTGTTATGTGGTAGTGGTGGTGTCGCACTTCTGTTCATGTGAGAGACTCTCAGGGGAGGATGGTTTGAAATTAAAAAGTATTGAGAGTGGTCAAGACATGGGACCTTCACAGCACTTGAAATGAGCTGCGCAGTCTTGTACCTTAACCAGTCACTTGGGACAGCCGGTTGCGAGACTCGAAATGTCAACAGCTACGTCAGTGAAGTGAAGGAAGTCGAACAGGAGCTCACCTTGACTCACCCCGCAACCTGTCCACCTGCCCAAATGGTCCAATCCACTGGCTCAACCCAAGCTCAAATGTGATTTTCCAGCTCCCCACTGGACCCTCTTCCAGCACTAGTCTAACCTAACTGGGATGTACTGACCACAGCCCACTATTCCATCATTATCATGGAAAGTTTCCAGCGTGAAATGTTACACCCCGACCAACAGGTGACTGGGCATTGGAGAAAATTGTGGCTGCCAACCCAAGAAAAAGATTCAAAAGACCCGAAGAAGATCCTGCTGAAGTTAGCTGACCAACACTCTGCCAGGGAGACACCAAAAACATTGAGGAAAAATGGCTACAACGGACGCAATGGGATGATCATAATCTCTTGCACCAACTAGGAGTCACAGTTGGAGCCTATATGAATGAGCTGCCCATTAAATGGACTGATGACATTTGTGTCAGGTGGCAAGAGGCTCTTTCAAAGGACTCTGACCTGGAGCATAAGTGGCTTGAGGGATGCAAATTGAGGCTTTCTAGACCACAAACTTAGTGATGCCATTGCTGAAAGATACTCAAAATATTCGACACAAGTCATGCAGTTCAAAGGCTTCAACACAGTACAGAAGGAAATGGCCAGACGCTTAAAAGAATTCTGAGCCCTCACAGCTGGTTCTGGCATGTCGTCGTGTGAGTCTGCATGGTACGACGCACAATGACAGCGCTTCACAGTCTCTGGAGAGGAATCGAGCACTGAGACTGTGACTCTCCCACCTCAGGAACCAGAAGAGAATTCAGTCTGATCCGTCAACAAAAGCAGTCGTGGATGTCGAGAGCAAACAAAACAAGGGATGTGGTCTGCCTGTATGCTCATTAAAATATGAGGCTGTTGAAGAGGAGCGTGGAGGAGAAGAAATATGCTGACCACTTTCTTTGTTATTGCGATGCACGAGCAGCCTCACGCGTCACCAGCAGGGGTTATTTTTAGTCAACAGTGCAACCAGGAAACAAGAGTCCTGACGTCAGGATCACGTGGGATCAATCAGAATCTCTTTACCTGAACAGTTCTGCAGATATAACATTATTTCTTCAACCGAAAACACCAAATCACTGCCTTCTCCGCACTGCTTCACTCCAAAAGCAAACCAGGCAGGCGCCTGATCTCTTCACATGGTTTTGATGTTCCCATTTAAATGATTGATGATCGCGTCGGGGCGGAGCCGACCTTCTTAAACTGCTGCAGTCCCTCTGAGTATAAGAATGTTTCTGAATGAGCAGTGATGTCAGAAGTGACGCTGGAGGAGGATTATACAACGCATCCCACACCAACTTGCTGACTTTCTTTTCTCACTAGTTTCTGCCGACGCGAATGAATGATTCTGGAAGAAGCGGCTGTGAATGAGTGTGACGTGACCTTAGAAATATAATGTCATGTGAAATGCAGCTGTTTTTTTCTGACACTGACCTTTGAACTGTGTATTTTACTTTATTTCATTCACTCACACTTTGGACCCCTTTTTTATGTTTTTTCTCTTTGTCCTTTATCCCATTCTTAATCTCCTTTGTTTTCTTTCTCTTCCTTTTCTATTTATTTTTTTCTCACTTATATATTACTCAAATGTTTTCTTTGTCTTTTCTTTTTGTACCTCTCTTCATTCTTTTTCTTCCCCTGAGAAAGTCAGCCTCCTCCCCCATAAGTCTTGATCATCCTCTCTCCCTCCTACATTCTTCATGTATCCTCAAACATCATTGGTTGTCCACCTCTCCTTTCACCTGGTGAACAGTCTTTGTCCAAGATATTCCTCTGTCTCTCCTCTTAACATGTCCCAAACACCTCACTCTCATCCTGACATTGTCTCCAAGCATCTCCACACGAGCTGTTCATCTGACATACTCTTCAAAAAGATCAAAACCTGTATTTTTTTAAGTTGTAAAAACACAAACAATTGTGTGTGAAGATGTTTTTATTTGCAAATTCAGATGGAGATCTAGTTTGAGAGTCTCAAGCTCTGTGGATCAACTTTTTATATTCACCAATGTCCAAGTCTGAAATCGGGTTTTGAGGCAGGTATCGCCCCGGGGCCAGCTGAATGTGGCTCTCTTTGCACCATCTGAGCCTGTGAGTCATCCCTTAGGGTTAACTCTTCCCACTCCGCGCCATCACATATGACCATTGTCTGTTTTAAAATCATATTAATGCTGTTTTGTTGTCTGACTATAACGGTGGTGGATACCTGGCCATCGATAAGTGACTTTAAAAGGCAGGAGGAAAGTGATCGATCAGGAGCTGAGCTGGGCGGCGCAGTGCAACAGACGGCGCTGAGAGCTATTTTTAAAGGCAGGGAGCGTTTTTATCATAAACCTGAATCATTTATAGGTGGAAGCTGAGGAGCGGCGGCTGCGTGCGTGGAGTGATGACGCGGTGGTCAGGTGTCGAGTCATATATCGAGTAGAGCTGTCCGGGTGCTGAAAACACCAGAGCCGCTCCGAGAGATGCGACACACCTTCACTGCTGTCTGAGCTTTATTACCAAAGGTAAGCGACGCCTTTTCGCTTCAGATGCCACAGCCTCCGAGTGGCTTGTGTTGAGCCGCGATTATGAGACTGGATTCTGATTTTAGGTTTTGAAGCGTGATGTTGCCCATAACAACGGCGCGTGACTCATCGCGCGTCCTCATCACGCATCAGTCAAAACGCGCATTTTTTAATGTTTTTCTTTTATTTGTTTGTTTGTTTTCAGGTAATAAATAGCCTATAATGCTGCATTTTCACCACAAGTTGCCCGCGGGGGGAGCTCTGCTGCTGCTCGCCGTCCTCCATGGATGCGCGGTGCAGTCCGCGTCTCTTCCCCGACATTACAGGCTCCGAGGCGGCGAGAGCGACGCTCCGGCTGCGCCCAGCCCAGACATGGTCAAAGCCCTGGAGTACATCGAGAACCTAAAGCAGCGCAACAGGGCTCGACCCGAACACGCGGATTACGACGAGGTGGACAAGTTTCGGGTTCTGCTTCAGCTCGCCGCGCAGCAGGATGAAGAGCCCGGGGCTCGTCAGTCGCCGAGACAAGATATCACCGCCGAGCAGCTGATGCAGGCTCTGCTCAGATCCCTGCAGGATCCGGCCAAGCAGAGCCCCGCGTCCGCGCCCAGAAACGACCGCCGGACGCACCGCCACCGCACCAAAGAACCGGAGGCTGCCGAGAGCGCACCAGTTGACTACGGCAATTTCCCCAGAGCGCACAAGAAATACCCGCTGATGTTCGAAGATGAGGAGAACGCGGACGCTTCCAAGCGGGCGACAGAGGACCTGGACGAGCAGTACACCCCTCAAAGCCTCGCCAATCTACGCTCCATCTTCGAAGAGCTGGAGAGGATGCCAATCGGACAGAAGAGAAACGAGGAAGAGGAGGAGGAGGATGGTGATGAAGAGTGGGTCCCGGTGGAGGAGAGGGAGGAAACAGAGGAGGTTGTCAATGGGAGTCATGAGGAGATAGCTAGGGCTCTAGGTGAGGAGGAGGAGGAGATGCAAAGGCGGGAGAACCAGGAGGAGGCTGATGATGACACCAAGCTGGTTGACTACTACCTGCTGAAGGTTTTGGAGATGAGCGATCAAACCCAGAAGAGGGATAAAACGGGCGAGCAGAGGAAAAGGCTCATCCGGCCCTCCATTGTTGACCCCCGGACTGTGAAGGAGCTGCTGGAGCTCTCCTTGAAGCTCCACGTCCCGCCGCAGGACCTCATTGACATGCTGCTCACAGAGGAGCTCCGGAAGCTGCACCGCAACCCTCAAGCCTCCTCGACTCGATACACCACCGGTCCGGCTCCCAAGATCAGGTACTACAGCCGCAGGCTGCCACTGAAGAGCAAGACCGCCCCCGAGGACATGGACCGAGAGGATTTCTTGGACATCATCGGCGTGGAGACCATCAGTAACGAATATCCAGTGATTCAGAGACCCCTGAAGACCTCGCCGTCCTCAGTGGCGTCCAACCCCTCTGGAGTGGCGAAAATCCCGCCTCCAACCGGGCGCAGGGAGAACCTCTTCCTATCAGAGCTCAACAAGATGCCACTGAAGCGTCAGGCTGATGACGACGACGAAGACGACGTTGAAGATGAGGTGACCACCTACCTGGCAGCTAAAATCCTCACCGAATACCCCAACTCCATCTCCAAGAGGGACACGCAGGCTCAAATGAAGGGCCAGTTCCCTTATGATCTGTACGAGCGGGCCATGAAGGAATACCTGGGCCAGTCGGAGTCAGATAAGAGACCGGTGGCCAAGAGGGAGGTCGAGGAGGCTAGGGAGGAAGAGGTGAACGCCACTGACACGCAGGAGAAGGAGGAGGCTGAGAAGACCGCAGCTCCACAGACCATGAATGACGGAGCGGAGCTGGAGCACCGCGAGAAAACCGCAGCCGGGATGTAGATCGGACCCCCAACCCATTTCCCGCAAGGCGCACGAAATCCTAAATATATTTATTTAACAATAAAGTTTGGTGTGATCTAGTTTCTCTTATACAAACACGAGATATATAACCTGGTGAAAACTAGTCTGCTGCAATGGTGATGTCCATGAATGTATGGGAAAATAAAAAGTATGACGCAACATTGTAAATCCAGTAAATCGTGTGGAAATGAAGCAGTATTTTTACTAGATTTTGCTGTTAAAACCTGGCGCAGCAAATTTCCAAAATTCTGGATTGTATAAGGAATTTTTTTTAGGGCCACATGAGAGGCCAAGAGCGAGTGTTGTTGTGACTCGTGATATATTCAGGGTTAGTGACTTTGTTGTTATAATGGATACTTATTTCTCGGTCTGAATATTGGACTTCCGCTTGCCTTCTGAACCCTTTCATACTGCAGAGCTCTGTATCGTCAGCCTACCAGTGGTTGTGTCATGTGATGCTCATTTTTAAACCATTTTGTACATGTTCAACAATGTGTGACCAAATCACAGATGAATAAAGCATCAGCGGTATTATTTTTCTTCTTTGCTGAGTTGTTGCCTTTTTGAAAATACATTAAAAAAAACAGAGAAAATATACCAAAATACAAGTTTATTAAAAAACCTTTCACATTTATAAAATTTTAATTATCACACACAATCGCCATGGTAACCAGTTTGAAAGATTTTTGACTTTAACAATGTTGAGAAACTACCTCCAACCTCTATATATGAACATTTCCTAATATTGACTTAATAATAATTAAAAACATTTCCTTCAAACAGAACACATGTTAATGGCTCATAAATAACATGAAAGAAGCCATTGTTTTGCTTTGAAGCATTTCACATTGTGTTTCATTGACCTCCGTCCACGATGTTAAAACGCTGGTTTGGCCATGTACTCCTCCATGGTCTGGAAAGAAGGAGAAGGAATTAGGGTCTTTGCCAGACGCCTGGACGTGACATGTAGACACCACCTGTTACGAGGTGCTGAAAACAGCAAACACACACAAACTAACACAAGCGTGAGCATCTAACCTTTCTGTCCATATTCAAGGTCATCCAAACAGCTCCACCTCAAACCACTCACTGTTGCCATCCTGAAGCGATAATGGTCAAAATGAATGAAAAGGCTACACTGCGCCACAAAAAAAAAAAAAAAAAAGTCCAGCCCTACATTTCAGTTGTTAGTCAGCCCGACTGAGAAGTGCAGAGCAACACAGCCCCGGATTATCAACCACACAAACCTACAGCAGGAAGTGATCAGCCACAACACTAAAACCTACGTTCCAGCAAATCTGTCTCTCGCCCGCTTTCCAGCAAGGGTGAGCGAGCGAGCGAGAGATTTGAAGGTGAGGAAAAAAAACCACGAAAGAGGCGAGACACACACCAGGACTACATGAACGGATGATTGTGACAACCTGCCGGCCAGTTCACACGCTAAACCGCTTTGATTTAACCGGTCCCACCTGGAGTACAGGCACAGTTTTGGAAACGACGGAAACAAAGCTGAATATATCGCCATTAAATCACAACACGCTTTTTCATTTGCGATTTAAGGATCTGTCTTTTACAGGTGAAACCAATAACAGAAACCTGATGCGTCGACCAGGATCACAAGTTCCTGGAGGGACCGTTAAACACCTGAAGAGTCTATCATGGGAACAATAACTCTAGCCCTTGATGATTTCCAGTATTGCCACAGACGCCACATGCTCACACCACCGCAAGCTCCTCACAGTTCGGTGGTCCAACTGTGCCACACATGCGTGTTCAGACTCACCTCCTGCAGCATGTCGGAGGCCTCAATGGATCGGTTCACTATCTGCTTGGACGTCTCCTGGATCTCCCCGCCCATGAGGAACTCGTCCAATATAAAATAGGCTTTCTCAAAGTTAAAGATGATGTCCAGCTCACACACCTGCGAGATCACGGCAGCAGAGGTGAGTCAGACCAGGCTTCAGATCGTCCTGTAAATATTTTGAGGAGGAGGATTAATACATTGCCAAAGTATTTATCCAGCAGCTCCACATATCGATGGATGACTTCCAAGGCGAGCAGCTCGTTCTCTTCATGCTCTATGGCCAAGCAGAAGTACAAACTTGCGTATCTGTGTGAGGAAAAGTGTTTTTAAACAGCATAAATAATTTGTTGATTTACATCAGCATTCATTCTGGTCATCGAAAACTGTGGTACATTCATGAAATCTCATTTGACAACAAAGTATAAAATAGTGAGGTTGAGCAGTTGTTGAGGTAGTGCCCACCGCTTGTAAATGATCTTCAGGTCTTTCCAGTGCAGGAAGTTGCAGGAGCGTGGTTGCCGTGCCAACACCATCGTGGTCATGTCCCTGATGATTTTTTTCTTCTCACGCTCCGGCAGTGGCGTGAACCATTTCTGCAGGCGCAGCTTGCCTTGGCGACTGAAGAGCAGCAGGAAGCGCATCTGACAAGAGACGGCCGGCGTCGAGTCAGTCGGTGAGAATAAAAAAGTTTGATTTGGATTGTGATGGCAAAAGAGGGACTCCAGCTCTAATTTCAATTCTTTTACAGGGCGTTGGGCTGACTTGGGAAGTTGGGAAGAAGATGAGTTTCTGCTAGATGTTTATTTAACAATTGGTTCAGAATTAAAAAAAAAAAACAACAAAATTGTAATAACAATAGAATAATATGATATTATTCTTGACCATTCACAGTGCTCAGGGTGAGAAAACAAACCCAGAATTAAAAGTTTTTTTACATGAAAAAAATCTGAAAAGAATTAAAGAGGAAATATTCAGATTGTTGTAGTTGTTAAAATATATGAGGTGAAGCACCTAAGAGGCTACTTTTATTGTAGTGAAACAGATTAAAGTTAGGCTATACTCTTAAATTTAAGTGAAACCTTTACCTCCAGGTGGAACATTTATGAAGTAATAGATAAATGCAATGTGCAGTTATCCTCAGTCTACATGTTGTAATTATTTCATTGGTTGTTTTCAATTTAAAGTACAGTTAACTTGCTTGTGTGCTATAATTGAAGCCAAAGACCCGTTCAGTTTAAGTGTCAACACCTTCTTGTTTCACTCATCTCTCCAGGTTCCTCATATAAAAACGCTCCCCATATGCTGCTCTTTACACCAGTAGTTCATGAGCCGACAAAGCCAGTGAGCTCAATGATTTACTGAACATGAATGTGCCGTAAACAAGATGCTTGTCCACCTGAATCACTCATTCACTCCAGCGCCATTATGGTTTAGTTATTAAGAAGAGTATTGTTTGACTCATCGGGGTGTTATGAACTTCTTCTTTTTTTTTTTCTTTTTTTTTTAATCACACTTAACAAATGAAAGGTGATAATAATTTATGGCAGTGAGACTAACTGAGAAGTAATAAAAAAAATAACTACAGCTAGAGGAAACACTAAATTGAACGCTAGGGGGAGCGAAATTGTAATAAAAAACCTTTTGTTTGTTTTGGCTATTTCGGTCTTTTCGCGTTGACTGAAGAGAACGTTACGTCACGTCAATGCTCTTCAGTGATACTGTACAATAACGAACCTAGTTCAGACAGATGACAGAGAAAGGCAACATATAGTGTTTTAGATATTAGAGCGTCAAAGTGACAAAACCTGTTCCCAGAGAGGTCGGGCTACACCTTACTTCCGCCTGTCGATTGAAGTAGATTCTCAACTATTTCTGAAAATCCAACGCATTTAACAAATCTAAAAGCAGCGCACCGTCATTAGAAGTTGTTATTACACCCATCTGTGGTGAAATAGTGACGCATTCATGGCTGGAAACCTTCAGTTTCGCTACCTGTCAGGGACAGCAGGTGCACCAGGTAGCCTCATCCTAAGATGACGTATACTAAGACGCTCAAGCGTAATAACACTTACCATGTTGGCGCGTCGCTGGTAGTTGTAAACACGATGGGGAAAATAGATTAAAATACGCACTTTAACCCCTACTAAGGGTGACTCGGTACAATTGAACACATCTCCCCGTCGTCCAGTCCCGTCAGTCAGGGTGAAAGTTGTTTAAAGTCCGCCCTCCCACACTCCGGCGGGCGGTGCTTGCGCAGTGAAAGCAGCGCACCCAGGAGTCACCTGTATAACTTGAGAGTGGTTTCGGGCGTTTGGATGCGCGTCACGTGACCCGAGACCGGTTTGAATGAAGAACGCTCCTCATTTGACTGGACGGACTGGTTCCGTGAGTCGCTGTTGTTGCCCATCTTGTCACTAGAGGTCGCCCTCTAGAGCTCATCTTGTGATTCTCATCCGTCACAGACGTGTGCAGCTGGAAATTCACACCAAAAAAAGTTTCCATCTCATGAGGGAAAATGTCGCTGTACCGGAACGCCATCTGGTTTTTGAACGGAATCCATCAATACACAAGGTCAGTCATGAAACCGATGTCATGTTTTGAAGTACTATGAAGTAGCAGTGTCGTTCAGTCTACTTTATATTTTATATTTAGCCATATTAGGATAAAGAAATGTCTGAATACACTGGGAAAATGTAAACATTGCTTGTGATTTGAGGCATAGAAATGAATCACCAGATGCTGTTGTCAATGGTACCCACTGATACAGTTGCACAATAGATATCTGTGGTTCGAGTTTCATCATTCAGTCCTCCGTTAATGATATTTATAGTTCATTTGAAGGTTGTTTGACTATTTATTTATTTATTATTAATAATTTTTAAATGACATTGTTGCTAACTAAATCCTGTCTTAGCTGTTTTCGCAAACTGAAGGTTTATATCATTGCTGAATGTCACTGAAAGCAGTAAAATGAATGGAAATTAACTTTGCAAAAGAAAATAAAAATACTTGTTCAATTCCACTACACTCATATTCAGTATCACTGACAACCAAGATCACTATCGAGGCGTTCACTGACCACTTAGACATCGTACAATCGTAATTTAATTTCTGTCTGCATGAATAATATTGTGTTAAAAAATCCTTGTTATTTGAATAGGCAGAAGGTCCTGATGTAAATGGATCCAGGTATCATACTATTGCTTTTGTATTTACATTTCAGGAAAGGATATGAAAAAGCTTCCAGAGACTTTGAGCCTCATGACTTGGATGTGTCCGTGGTGGGAAGATCTTTCATGGTCACCGGAGCAAACAGTGGGATTGGCAGAGCGACTGCTCTAGCGATCGCCACAAAAGGTAGATACTTAGATTCGTCATTGAATTGTGACAAAATTTCTCCATTGCCCTCAGGTGGGAGAGTTCATATGGTGTGCAGGAACAAAGAGAAAGCTGAGGAGGTCCAAGCAGACATCATTGAGAAGAGTGGGAATACGGTGAGATCTGATAATCCAAGCAGTTGTTGTTTTCCAAATAGTAAAGCTTTATGTTTGCGCAGGAGGTGTATGTCCATATTCTGGATCTGTCAGAGACTCGAAAGGTTTTTCTGTTTGCTGAGGCCTTCAAGAAGCAATATCCATCTTTGCATGTCTTGGTAGGTGTATGTTTGTATGTGTTGACCTCTCAAACAGCCAGAGTCATGATCGGGTTATTGTGTTGCAGATAAACAATGCAGGATGTATGATTCACCAGAGACAGGTAAATGAGGAGGGACTGGAGAATAACTTTGCCATAAATACTATGGGTAAGTTATACTGAGATGAGTGACTATGGTGTAGTTATGGGGTATCATGAAACTGTATTGCAGGCTTGATGAAACAGTCCTGATTTTCAGAGGTCACTAGATGGCGCTGTGTGCTGATGTGAGGTTTCATTGAATTAGTTTACAGCAGACAGTGCCATCTGGTGGTCTCTGAAAATCAGAACACTGTTTCGTGAAACCTCCACTCTTCTCTACTGTATTAAATAGAGAGGCACTGTCTTTATAATACATGCAAATTTAATTTTAGAACTTATGAAATAGATTAAAATTGATAGAAATGAATGCAGTTACTGGATATAAATGTTTTATAAAGACAGAGGTCACATTTAAATAAGTATAATTTGATGTTATTCAAAATCGAATTTGCAAAATAAATAATCTACAATAAAAGTAAGAAAGTAATACTCTAATACTAGAGCTAAAATATTAATACGTACATAGATTCTGTATAAAATATAATTGGAAAATAAACTTGAAGTGTGTATGTATTTATTTACTGGATGTAAATGATGTGTTAAGAAAACAATAAAAAAAAAGACTAAAAAAGTAGGGATTAACAAAAAATTTACTACAGCATGACTTAAGAAATCAGAAGGTGAAATACTTTATTATTAATTTAAGTAATTGCTGGCTTTAAAAAATGTCATTCACACATGATGTCAAAGGTGAGAAGTGGGTCTTTGTGACATCCACAGGGATGTACATCCTCACCGTGGGCCTCATACCGCTCCTGCAGAAGAGCCGGGACCCACGAGTGGTATGAAGTCACACACACGCAAACAATCATCTTGTTGAAATTGTGACACAAGGCCACTTGTGTAAGTGCTGATGCGGTCGTTGTTTGAGAACTGGGCCTCCATTCTTCCCGCATGTTAGATCACTGTGTCCTCAGGAGGCATGCTGGTCCAGAAACTGAGAGTGGATGACTTGCAGTGGGAGATGGAACCCTTTGATGGTCTGATGGTCTACGCTCAGAACAAGGTGGAGACTATATCAAGCATGTCACGCATATTTAAAAAATAAATAAATAATTTAAAACGTGTTGCTTTCCCTCAGAGACAGCAGGTGGTGCTAACTGAGCAGTGGGCCAAATCGCATCCTCTCATCCATTTTTCTGTGATGCATCCGGGCTGGGCAGATACTCCAGGTGAGGACTGGATGTGTTGATCAGTACATCAGCACCAAAAACTGTCACATAAATACACAAATAATTGTAATACGTGCTTTGAAATAGTAAAACAAACCAAAAACGAGCTACAAAATTTCATGAACTCTAAAAGTAAATTACAGCTCTGCTTTACGAGTCCCATAATGCACTGCAACAGTTGCGGCTTGAGGTTTAATTCTGGATTTAACATGGTTATTTTCAGACATTTATTTAACTATTTATTTTAATATGCTTATATTGACCTTTTTTTTTCTTTCTTTTCAGCTGTCTCTACATCAATGCCTCAGTTCCACCAGATGATGGATGAGAGGCTGCGCACTGTGGAGCAAGGCGCTGACACTGTGGTGTGGCTGGCTCTGTCCAGATCGGCTTCCAGAACCTGCACTGGGCAGTTCTTTCAAGGTGAGCTCAGCTTTCACACCCGCCGACGCTCCCCTGGATTCTTCGCGACACACTGCTTGTCTTCCAGATCGCAAGCCTGTTCCGACTCACCTGCCGCTGGCCTGGACTCACAGCTCTGCCGAGGACATTGAAATTTTCATGGTTCAAATGGAAAATCTTGCTAAGGCGGTCCAATCACGAGCTGAGACAGAACTCAGCGGGCCTCTGAGCCCTTATAGGCCACAGTTGATCTAGACGCCAGCATGAACACCCAAGTATTCACAATAAAGTACTTCTGTTTCTCAGTTTCCTTTGATGTGGTTGAAGTAATCTCAAGTTGTTTGTAGTCATAGGGAGGAGTTTGATATCATGTAGGGTTGCTGTCCACTTCATGACCCAGTCAAAATGCAAAGGGTATTTCTTGCAGTAATGTGGATTAGCTGTCGGAATTTTAGGAGCTTGTTCCCATGTATAAAGACAATTGCAATATAATAATATGGTACTGTGCAGCTACAGCACTGGATTGGTAGTATTTTTCTTACATACTTAATTTTCCAACTAATGTATATAGTAGTTGTTGACATAACCTAACATAAAAGAATGTTTTTTCTTTTCAGGAGTTTACGAGTTAGGATGACACAAAAAAGCCCTTCTACATTAGCAGCAACATCAAAGTTTTACATAAAGGGACCTACAGCTGTGGAGTCTTTTAACCAAAATACTCCGAGGTAATATAAACAGAGCTTTGTTGAGGTCAACAATCGACAGTTGGGGTGCTGGGACGATGTCAAACACAGAGAAAGGACAGCAGCCAGAAAAGGCCAAACAGTGTCCCAGCCCTGGGAACCCAGTCTTTTCCTGCATGTTCGCTCCTCCAACCAAAGAGAAGGCTGCACGGCAGAAGTGGGCCATTAGTCAGAACATCCTTTACAGGACCAGTTCCAACGAATATGGCCGCCTCCCTTCCACAGCGGACACTGCGCCGACAACCTATCGTCCCAAATCGTACAAGTTCTCCAAAGATCTGGCCAGGTGCGGGATGTACCAGGAGAACTCACTGAACACAGCCATTGACAAAAGCAAAGTGTGTGACTTTTCTAACTTGAAGAAGACCATTTAATTGCGGGAAAAACAAGAAAAAAAGACATTTGTTTTTCTCCTGATCAAGTGAAGCGACAAGATATTGACTGAATGACTGAATCTAAAAATATGAATTGAGTTAATGACGGTGTAATCTTTTTTAAAATCCAGTGGGAGCATCATTTAGTGTTGTCAAATGCATTTCAAACACTCCGAGCCTCAGCTTCTGACTGTCATCCTGCAATGGCTCATGCAAGGCTGGAGCGCAGTTGGAGATATTCCTGGAGAAACCTGAGGGTTAGCAGAAGATACAACATTGTCATGAAGTACCAAGCAGTTAAAAGTTACCCGGGGGACATGGATCTGGACCGGAATTGCACATCATATTCATAGACCTCAACCATAAAACACAGATGATGGAAATGTCATCCATGCCATTGTAGTTAATATCAATAAAAGCTCAAGCTAAAAGCTGATTGTATTATTTATCATTTTAGTGTCATTAATTGATTAGTTTTAATATATATATATATATATATATATATATATATATATATTTTTTTTTTTTTTTTTTTTTTTTTTTCACTTTTTTTTATTGTGACATCACCAAAGAATCGCAGGCAAACGTCGAAATCTCGCGAGAAACGGTGAGATCGCAGGTGCCCAAGCTCTCCTGCGGTTCCATAGCTTTGTAAGTACTGTTCCTGTAAATGAAGATATTCAAACGTTTCACGCCAGTAGTAGTCATTCTCACATCAGCGTTTGAGGGTCAAATAATGCTATGTTACCAGAGGTAGTATTACCATTTTTATATCTACATGTCGGCACTTTTGTTGGCTTCAACATGAGTTGCATTAGTGTCGTCGTGTTTGTCTAGAAGTCGCGTGCGAGGTAGGCTCTAAAACACTCGTCGGAAGTGATTTTTGTTTCGTTTTATCAATTTATTTACTTGACATATTGCTGTTTTTACCTTTGCCCATGATCCCATGAGGACAGTTTTTGTTATATCCGATACAAAGTCCGTTCTGCCTCAGTGCTCACTTGTTATGATAACGTCATTCTGCTAAAACAACCAGGAATTTTGAGGAGTTTTACGGAGCCAGAAAGTGGTTGTGAAATGTGATGAAATTAAAAAAGCCTCTTGCTTTTCAGGGCACTGTCCATTTTGTCCAAATGTGGAGGATGTGCTGACAGCTGGAAGACTCCATATCGCCTCACAGTCATCACAATACTGTCTAAGAAAAAAGAGGAGAAAAAACAAACATCACAACAAATGTAAGTATAAAGCACTAAATATAAACTGCATTACTGTGCGATGGTTGATCGCTCTGACACAGTAAGTTAAGACTACTTACTACCTTTGCGTTCAACAGTCACAATAGGTACTGTTGCAGTCTTCCGGAGGCAAGTCCCAGGTTCTCGTTTCAGGCCCAAATTCTCCAGTTCCAGCCTTCTGATTTCTGACTGCATAGCTTGGACGACCTGTATCAGCTTCTCATGCCTGTCCATGGTGCGCACAGCTCATGCAGCAAAAAAGCAAGCTGTTTTAGCAGTAGCCAACCTGCATTTTCTTTTCTGCACTCCTCAGTATTCGGTTTGCGACTAGGTGAAAGCAACACTATTGATTCTGTGGTCACATGACTAGATAGGTGTTCTTTCTTCTAAGTGCCCTGTTGCCCCCCACTTTCCTTCCTCCTGTTAAATATTCATCACCTCTGTCAGTAAAAAACAACAATAGGTACTTCAGAGAGGCGTAGCATGTGGTCCAGCTCAATCAGGAACTTTTTCCACTCTAAATTTAGACTCTCATCTTCTCTGTCTGTTGGCATTTCTCATTACACTTACCCTCACATATGTGACCGAAAGGAAACATGTCAGTTTACAAGCCTTCTTTTTGTCCTCTTGGTGTGTTGTGGATATGCGATATGACTGTTTTGAGCCATGACCCTGATTATGAATGTGTATTCACTTCATCACTGTGACAACAGAGAATAATTGTTTATCTTAAAGAAAATGGGTAGGTTCACTGACTAAAGCACTTAAAAGACAGCAATGATTAAAGAAAGATCTAAGTATTCACCGTATAATCTATTATGTAACTTATCTATGATGGGTTTCATTTTATTTTATCAGTTACTTCTTTGTCTTGTGCTGTTCCTTTGGCCGTTCTTTAGGTGTAGTTATTGAAATTGTCGTGTGTTAACTCAGACAACACACTTTGACTCCAGTACATTTATTTTTGTCTTTGAAAATTTCATAGTAATTGAGCTAAAATTCTGATCAATAAATACATGTTTCCACGTTAAAACATAACAGTTATTGAATGACTATTACAGTTGACACAGAAATAGGAAAAGCTTGAGAAGAATTTTAATTACGGCGTTTCATAGAAAGAATTCACCCGATTGGAATGGCTGTTAAACATGTTGCGACGCTGATTCCATCATGAATTTTTGATGTGATCTCTTGAATTTTTCCAGAGCTCAGGAGTATTTCAGAGGACATTGTACTTTGCTTCCCTCTAGTGGCAGAGATTAAAAGGATACGTCGCATGGGTCCAGCACTTGTATAATTGAAATTTATTTTTTGGGGGAAAATAACGAAACAAAAAAACAAATGTATTTATTGTGATTATTTTCTTCTTTAATTCAATCTTCTACTGCAATACACAGTTGTATTGAAGTAACCACAGTCTTACTCCGGTCCAAATTACAATTGTCTGTATAAGACAGCATTGGAATAACAGGGTGACTGGGTATGAAGTCTGTCACTGACTCATGACTTTCATGCCGATTAACCAAAAAAATGATGCCACTGTGGTTTTTATTTTGTTGCTTCTACTCTGACTACTGGTTAACTTCTTATCTTGAATTTGCAGTTACAGTGACAAAGTAGTTTTCCCCCACAGTGGGATGTTATGTTCATCAGCTCATATTCTAATGATAAAAATATCCTGTTATGCAATAAACTGTTGGCCGAATTGACTGCAAATTAAAAAAAAAAAAACAAAAACAAAGTGAGTTAATAGGAGCTTTTGTAATTATTTAATAAACGAATCATGATTTATTGCACTTCGCTACATAAAGTTCAATGCGCATTTTTTGGCTTCTATGACGTTTTTTAACAAAATAATTCCTTCCATCTACATTATCTCATTTAGTCTCCTTCATCATGGACAATATACACGATTAATCTGTGTTATTAGCATCATTTAATGATTTGATCTGTAATTTATTGAATCCAAATTAATCTGTTGCTGTCCCAGTCGTAATACAGTATATATCAGAATAGAATTTATTGCCATGGTCAGTGGGGGTTCCACCAACTAGGAAAGTGCTTCGAAATAAAGTGCTGGTAATATATATATATATATATATATATATATATATATATATATATATATATATATATTACACACATGTATATATATATATATATAGAGAGAGAGAGAGAGTATAATTTTATGGTTGTTCCTCAAAGTAACTGCTGCCATTAAAAACTTCCTCACATGATGTGTTAGCATAAACGTTTGACAGTTTATATCCCCCCTCATTCCACTGTGTGTGTTTGCTGCTTGCCTTCTGATAACACTGCTTCTGCCGTTCAGAGATAAGTTCCTTATTGCTACCGTCATGACCACGAACCGAAGGAGTCACTGTGAATTGCTTACATGCCGAATTTCAAGAGCACCTCTTTCACAACTATGTCAATTACATTGATGTTTCTTGGTGTCCATAACGCTGGGCGTAAGGCCACACGTCATCCCTTTACGCTGCCTTTCTTTCCTATGCCAGCAGATGGCGTTGTCCTGTAATGTCTGTTTATCTTGAAGTACTGTACCTGAGCTTCCCTCAGTACTCAGGGACTTGCCACACACCAACTGCACAACCTTTGCAGTAAAAAGTGCTGCATTCTCGAGCGTCCACAATTGATTTTTCTTTTAAGTGTTTACAGCGGCAGAATTTAATACACTGCTTTGAATTTCTGCATTCTTGTTTTTCATCTCAGCAAACGTGACACCGCAGGGTCAGGACTAATGTGTCTCCCCTGCACAGAAAAAAAAACCCTGCACTCATCGTTTTAGCCGAGTCGTTTCTGACCTGGCGCCAACGGCACAAAGCAGGACGAGTAATTTAATTTGCGGCTGCTGTCGACCTTGAAGCAGCGAATGTAGGCTATCAGAATCCCAATGGGGAGGCTTAAGGGGGACGTCATGGAGGCTGAGAGGAAGATAAGTCGTGGTTCGCTTTTTATTCCCCACATGTCAAAGTGTTCACTTTTAGGTTTGCTTGCTGAAGATTTGAATGTAACTTGAACCGAATGCAATGGAACCTTTGAAAGAAAGTCCTGGGTGTGGGGCGTGTCTTTGTGCACTCCTTGCCTCCCCCCTCACACTGGTCATCCATGTAGGTTATCTCACAGTTGGGCTTCCTCTGCTCCACCCCCTTTGTTGATGGGCGAATGTGTGTGTCTTTACACACCACTGTACATCCTGTCACTTCACTCTTGTAGCTACTCAGAGCTTGTGCGCTTGTTCTGTCTCCTTTTTAACAGAAGATATCAAGAAATGGTTGTTGAATTTAATGTTTTTAAAAACCTTTTAGAAAATAGCTGAACTGCAGAGCATTTTAAAAGTCAGCAAAGTGGCATCATTTCCTTGAAGACTGGTGTCCTCATACTGTTGTAAAACCTTGTGAAAATCAATGCTATAAGTGCACCGATCACATTTCCTATCTGATTTTTTTTTACCTTTATTTCCGCCTCTCTTTTACCTTTTAGTCTATCTCGCTTTGCATTAGCACGTTGTGAAAATAAGAGAAAAATAACTTGCAAAACGAATCAACACTACATTTATTGAAACCCATTGTTGGATCATTTGACTTTTAAAAATGGACTTTAACTTTATGATTTGGTTAGATGCGTCCGTTGGCCTATTCAATGCAAACCACCAACCTTCTGAAGAGCTTCCAACTGCCTGCATTAGAGTAGTGATGGGTAGATGAGGTATCGTGAAACAGTACTGCAGGGTCGATGAAAACAGATGGCACCCACAGTACTATGTGATGAAGCCCCATCTACCCATCACTACATTAGTGCCTATGAAGTGCGTGGACTGGCCAAAACGCCTGCCGGGCTAGATTTGTTGCTTTGCTTTTCTTTCTTTTATGGCACTCTTGTCATGCTGCTCACGTTCTCCATGTACTGATGTCTGTCGCGTTGTTAGATTAAATCTCTTGTGTCTTGAAACCTTTGTCTCCCTCTTTGTGTCAATATAGTGTTGATGCTGCACTGTGCTGTCTGACAAACTGTGACACGTTGGTGCCAAAAACAGAGATCTCTATAAGCCAAGTGACCTATTTTATGCGTCAGGCGAGACATTGAACATCTTTTATTGAGTTGGTTTCAGCTCTGATGACTGTTGCTTGGTATTAAAGTGTGCCAGGAACCAAGCGAAACAGATGGAAATGTACAAGCGAGGGGTTGTGTGTGTGTTTACTCGCATCTCATCGACTGCTGCAACAGGTGGTTTTCCCAAAAAAAGCAGGAATAATTCTCCTTCTGGTTGCGATGTGACACCCCTGCCCTTTTTTTTATTCATTAAAATCTCTCTCTCCAGCTTGGCAAATCGTAAACATCCAGAAGTAGTTATAAAGAAGGAAGCAGGTGCTGTGCCCAGGAAGTTACTGAGTCGGAACTGTAAAAAGAGGAAAATGGTTTTATGATAAGGTCATGGTGACATTGCTGTTCAATGAATTCTCCTAGAATCCCCTAAAGTGTCTGTGTGGAATCAAACCGGAGTCCTCTTCCAGCCATGTGATGTTATCTAGCTTTAATTACGTTCATAAATTCTTGGCCCCTCAAAAGTGGCATCAGTGGTAAAAAAATATCCTGGGTCAGAATCCGATATTGGTCATAAAATCTAAATATAAGGCCCCAGAGACTAAGCTGTTTTGCAGAGCTCTGTGTTGACTGGCAAAAACATGAAAAGGCGGCCTGAGGGAAAGCTTCATCTCCACTCCTCAGAAGCTCTCCACGGGTATTAATGTATGTCATTCTGCTTCAATTTTTAGGTTTCCCTCTCTAGTGCTGTGTTTAATAACAGCTCATCCCCTCAGTCCCACCCAACCGCCGTCATTATGACTCAGTAATCACAGCCTGTATTTGTTGCTTCTTTTTTTCTCCCCTCTACTCCGTCCGTCTAGAGACATTTTCTGGAAATCTAGCGGCTGCTGCTTCTTCCTGCGCCGCTCTGTTTGTCTTCTGAGTAACATGAATCCAGAAGCAAGCGAGCGCTTCTCCAGTAGAAAGTGTTTATTGACTTATGGCTACAGACTGCTGCTCAGTAGGAGAGCAGTTTGTTATTTATGGCTCAGGGCCTCGTCCGATTGGCTAAGGGGATATAATTATGTCTTGTGCTCAGCTGGGGTAGTTTTACAATAGATTT
The DNA here is from genome assembly GCF_027744825.2 of Synchiropus splendidus. NCBI lineage: Eukaryota > Metazoa > Chordata > Actinopteri > Syngnathiformes > Callionymidae > Synchiropus > Synchiropus splendidus. Next base: position 11,948,292 of record NC_071346.1, on the reverse strand, counting down.
TGAGTTGCTAGGTTACATAGAGGAAACTCAACCATTTTGATATGTGTAAATATTTTAAATATTATTATTATTATTAAGAGTGAAGCACGTCAAAAATACGTCAAAAGTGTTTGCCATCAACTTAGGAGTGATATTCTTTAATAAAAAAAAAAAACAACTTGGAAAAATGATGGTATTTAGATTTAGCATTCCTAAAATAAAAATCTCTTAAAGTCCTCTTTTTTTTAAGGACATTTTTACCATGGACATTTTTCATTTCCTCTGACTATAAAAACAGTTCATTTTGACTTCCTAATTTTATGTATACAGCCTCACCTTTGAGAAAAGAGCTGTGCAAAGTGCAACTACCAATGTGAACGAATAATATCTATGTAGCAAATTCAATTTTCATACATGGCGATGGAAATAGATAGGAGTTTAACAATATGGCTACTATATTCAATAGTGCTCAATGATTGGATTCTTTAGTGATTCTCTAAATGGATGCAATTATTCGTATCATGATTGTTTTTTATGTTAAGATGACCTTGCAAACCCGAAGGTTTGGTGTTAAGACTAGGGCTTCTCGATGGGGTGCCAGGAGGGTCCTCTCTTATCCCCCCAAACAAACTTTTGTTTTGAAAAGACTATCAGGTAAAAGCAATTTGAAAATATGTGTTAGTAAGATAAAATTGAATATTCTGTAGCAGCAACGCAAGAATGGCCATTTTGCCGATGGATATGTTTTACATGACACTCAAAACCAAACAGTCATGGAAGTGCAATGGAACCAAAGCATGCATGTGATGTCAAGAAGCCTGTTCTCAATCGATACCAGTTGCTGATACTTGTGTCTTTTCTTAATTTAATCCTTTGTGATTGTCTTGTAGTAACAAATGATAATATAATGTGAAGAAAAGATTGCAAATATCGAAAACCTGGGACAATTCCCTCATTGCGCTGATGTCTGAAATAGATGCTTATTATAGTCTGAATAATTACAACATCATTACCATTACTAACGTGGCATGGTGTGGTTGTTTGCACTGCTGTTACAGTCATATTCATTTACTTGTTTAAAACAAACTTAAGAATGACTGTGGCTGATGCGAGTATTAGTTTTGTTTGTGTGTTTGTAATGATTGTATTTTAAACAGCAACTCTTCTGAAGAGCTTGTCATGTTTACATTGAAACAACAACGCTCATTCATTCACTGTCTGAAATATCCATCACCCACTGAAAGTTATATGTATTGAAGCATCGCAAAGGAAGAGGCAGATTTTGGTACCACCTCCTTCCCCGCAGCTCTAACTGTTGGTTGCTGTTTTGCAGCAAACACTCTGCGCCTGGAAGACTCCTGGAAACAACAATAACACTCTCTGAACGAGAAACTCATTGCCAGAAATGACTTGACTACCATGTGAGTATAAGAGCCCAAGTTCCGTCTTTAGACTTTTTAAAATTAATCTTCATAATTTTTTAAATATATAATAAAAAAACATATGTTTCTTCCTGTTATTTTACTTAATTATAATTTCTTCTTTCAATTTCTTTTATTTTTTAAGTTTTGTTTCATCAACATAAAGAGAAAGGTATGAGAGGATTTTGATTGGCATTTGTGTAACTCTTTATAGTCCAAAGCATATTTGTTCTTCACATCAGGCTACATTAAAGTTAAATAGGTTGGATGATGTTGTCATTTCAAGTGGCCCTTTCGCTGGAATTGTTTACTGTCAATTCCAGTGCATTTGTGTGCTCCTCGCTGGCTGTGGGAAGCTTCTCTGCGGATAATCCAATTGTGTATTCTATACTCCAGAGAACGTGACCACGCATTCATTTTGCTAACAGAAAGCACAGTAATATAAGAGGTCTGGTGGAGCGTCAAGTAATCCCTGTCTAAGTCATTTATTTAAAATACATAGACTGTCACAGTTAATGCTAAGTGATGTGTGTTTAAAAATAAATAAATTACGCCGTTTAGGTGGCCGTTATAGACTGATACGTAGCAAGTCAAGTTGCTGTTTTGATAAGAACCTTGCGTCAGTTTGGTTCCCAGGCGCCAGATATTTAATGTCTTTTGATGCTAGAGTCTGGCTTCCGTTTCTTCCCTTCCTTTTCAGTCTCTTACTTCAGACGGGAATGTAGTAGCGCCACTTGCAGGTCCCAGTGTCCTGAGAGCCCTAAAAAGGGAAGAAGTCTCACTGTGATTCCTGGCAGCTCATGGAAGAGTGAGGGCTAAATTAGGCCTGGTTTCATTGACTTGCTATTCTCCAGAGTCCCTCCATCACTGCAGTCCTGAGTAGTGGAGGTCAGGTTATGTGATGCTGTCTCCGATCTCCTCCTCCAAGTACTTGGTCAGTTAACTGGGTATCTCCACTCCTCAGGTAGCTGGCTGGTTTTTAGTTACCATTTGAAATACTTCCTTAATCCTTTTGGAATTCAGTGTTGAGTCCTCTTCTTTAAATAAATAATGAAGAACATATCAAATTGTCTGAGACTAGGACTGAACAATATGGCATAAAGTTTAAATTTTTTTATTCACTTTTTTTTAATTGTTCATTTTGGCATTCTTATTTTTTAGCACTTGCAATGGAAAACTATAGAACTATTTTTTTCACATTAAACAACAAAGCAAGTTAAATAAAAAAAATATATATATTTTATATGTATTTATATGTATTTTTCAACTTCTAGTTCACTTGGGGACCACGTGGGCTTTCCCACAGCCAGCCCACTAAGCCCATGCGGATACCACCTAGCCATTATGGGTCCCACGGGGGACCAATATGTTAGTTCTTGCAGGAGGAAGGTGACTTCAGTGCGCTGCCAACAGCGCTTATAGATGTCCTATATGAGTTGTTTATGGAAATTACACACAATGTCATTCCTATTCTTCGGATTTATTTAAGTGGTTTGGAAATTTTTTGTGTGTGTGGGGGGGGGGTGTCTATTCAATATAAGTAGATTGAATTTGTGTCTCCCGTCTACTTTTTCTTTGCCCTGCTGTAAAGGTTGATTGACCATGTGTCTTCCTCTGTGCTGGCAGTTGGAGACAGGTGCTGAGTGCTGCTGACTTTTGCTGTGTGTGGGCTCAGGGGGCCTTGTTCGGCATTCCACCGATGCGTTGATAGACACACTCTTCGGAGGATGAAGAGGAGATGGGCCGGAGCCTGCATGAGGGGTGAGTTGAATCCTGCAGTGATGAACTATGCCATGGGGGTTCAGTGACAACATAGGACAGGACTTTTACAACACCCTACTTCCTCTCTTTCGTAGGTCCCTTATTGCTTATCTTGTTAGCTGTTTGAATGTTGAAACAACTTCCCCATTTCACATACTTAAAGACAGCAGCGAGCATTCTTCTCGGGGCATGCAAGCAAAGTGCGTACGCACAAAAAGAGCGAGTGAGTTATTTAAAGAATACGCAGAGGGGTGGAGGGTTAATGCGACCATATTTGGCATCAGAAGATAATGCAAGCGGAAGATGCAAATGAGATATTGAGTGGTTGTCATGGCGACTTGATGTTGCGCAGTGATGGCTTGCTATAAACCTGACCGCACTTGTGGTATGGCCGTTGCTATGCAGACACTGCTATTATGAGTGATCAGGGGAGTAAAATTTGAAAGGAAGTGAGAAGTGAGAATGTGACTTTCTCCCACAATGCATCAGTGTGGCCTGTATCCGACTGCTTTTGTCTATTGCTGTCGACACACAGGTAAGCCTTTTTCTTATGAACTCAGCAAAGTTCTTTTTTTTAACTAGATGTCTATACAACATTTTGGTAACTTTTAAATTAAAGTTTTCCAGTTACCATTTAAGTTTCTTATGGACAGTACTTAAGCTCTCGGATCGTTTTGTAGGCAGTATTTTGTGCTGTACAGTTAAAGATCAAGTTCAGAGTAGGTTTTTATTGCTGCATATCTTCAGACGAAAGTCAAGAGAAATGACTTCAGGCCCACCGTGCAAAGGGGTGTTTTCATTTCGTTTTCAGTTTATCTCTGAGATAAGCTTTAAAGATGTGCACACGCCCAGACATTTTCTTGCACTCACAGACACACTGACTGCTGTGTTGGATGAGGACAAGTCTGTGTGAGTATTTCAAACTTGACAGCTTGAATTGCACCTGCTTCCTCTCTCCGCGGCAGAGTGGAAAGAAGTCTCAGTGAAAACCACGAGATATACAGCACTGGGTTTTGTTGAAATGCCAAATAGCTTAGTTGTTAAATCTTCGACGTTATTGAGTTAGACACTGCTTAATATATGTATGTAACTCGCTAACATAGGTAGATTGCATACATTTGAAGACACTTTCTGACATGCTCAGAATCTAGCCTGGTGTCACATTCATGTCAACTTAAGAGAAAAAGTTTTTAAAAGTTTTGTTCCCCTAACTGCTTTATTAATAACACTGAGCCCGTCATGCTGCCAACACATGACCTCCTCACTTTCGCCCCCAAGTTGAACAGTACAAATGTGAATACAGAAAGAATGCTTTTGCTTCAGGATTCCTTAAGACCCAAAACTGATATTGTGAAGAGGTTCCATTATAAATTCCTGCTTGAGGCACCGTACCAGCCTTCTTTTCAGTTGAAGCTTAGATGATCTGTACTAGAAGGTTGATGTTTATTTGTGGCCCGAGTGATAGATGAGCCGTCAGACTTTGGCTCACAAAAGCTTTGGGACGTTTCCTCAGTGGAGTGAGAGTTCACATCAGCCGGCCAGTGTCATTTACAGAGGGTCGGGAAATAGCAGAGTGCTGAGATGGTGGGGGAACTCAGGGCGGAAATTCATCAGAGATGAGGGTGGCGATATAATGGTCGACTTAAGTCAACTGTTTGGAGTTGCTACATTTGTCAGTGTTGAAGCCGTATCATAGATTTAAAGGTAGTAGTTTCTGTTTGCAGTGGTTCCTTATTTAGTCGTGATTTATAATCTAATCTTGTATCATAAACATGAGATTCTTGGATCAGTTTACAAGGTTTAGATTTAGACAATCCTTGTTAAAGTCTCAGTTTTGGTTCTGCTAATGTAAGTACCCTTTAATAATGAATTACTGAAGTACCGTAGCTTGTAACATTTTGTGCTTAATGCTAATTATCTGGCTTGCTTAGAGTCACATGACCTGTTTCAGTGGAATATTTTATTAATTCGATTTTAACTTTTGATACCAGTGCATTTTTGTGCTGCTGTCTTTTCATTTTCTATCCATCGTCACCATCTCTTTTAGTTTTCTTCATCGTGAATGTTATGGTTATGTGATGTGGTGCACTGAAAAAAATATTCCCAGAGAAAGAAAGTTTATACGCAATGAATCAGTTAATTATTTTTGTCTGTTAATTCATAATTAATTCACCAAAAACTAATCTGTCAAGGTTCAAACCCTGGTTGTAATACTGCATATTATTACAAAACAACTCCTGCATTGTTGGTTTTGGTTTGAGGAAGTGATTTTATGAATGAATGTTTATTTGAATCTCCTCAAATGCATTGTAATTACTGCACTATTATTATACATTCCATGCAGTGCTGTTAACATTTCTTCTTACATTTCACAGAGACTGAAAAGAAGCAGTTTTATTCACACATTTCCCTATTTTTCTGAACTGTGATTATGTGTAACTATGTGTTTACTTGTGTCTGTGTGATGTCCTTTATGTTGTATTGTGCTTTATTGTCAGCTGTTTGTGTTTTATAGTCACTGTTGCTGTCAGTGAGTTATTTCTAATCTTCGAAGTCTCTTCTCCAGAGTAATCATTGAGTTTCTGTGACAAAACCCTCGTGTTGTTTAGGTTTTTCATTTCCTTTGTCAGTGAGTTCCGCATTTTCACCCCGACCACAGTGTACATTTGTTTCAGTGTGGTTCTAGCATATGGTTGGAAGCAGTTCCCCCTTCTTCTCTGCTCCTCCTCATCAGGAGTTAGTTTACACAGTAGATGATCTGGTAGCAGTACATTTCTGGCTCTAAACATGAGTAGCTTTTGTAAGCCGTTGGGTTCTATACATTGGTGTGTCACTCATTTTTTTGTTTTTTTGTTTTTCATAGAAGATATGCTCATTCGTATTGTAACAGTCATTTGTTTCAGTGTCAATTGTTAGCAAGTCGTATGCTCAAGTTTTCATTAGTTGTGGCTCCTTTTGAAAACAATGAAATCAATGACAGATACAATAGCAATTTAAAAGAAGAAGAAGAAGAATTTCACCTCCAATTTGTCGTTGAACAACCTTTGCCTTGAGCCGCAGTCTTTTAATAAGCCTTGATAATGTCACCAGATTTATTTTCAGTGGCATTCAGCCAAGATCTTGTGCTGATTATTGGAGGGTCTGACCACTGCGCCAAGACACACACAGATTCACAAAGATTCTCAATGGAGTTCAGGTCTTGTCTCTGTGGCGGCCATGAAAATGACGCTGTGAAAATGACCCTGTTCTGTTATCACAGCAATAAAAAATTTTTTATTATAGATTCCAATGAAACAGGGAAATAATTACAGTTAGGTTGTGTTTTGGATCCAAGAAGTCATTGAAGGATTCGTTTGGAATGGAGGAAGGGCAGTGATGGTCTGGTGGTGTTTGTTGCCCTGGTGGAGAGACTGTCAGGGTGATCAGTAACAGAAGAGCAGCAGCTAGAGTGGAAGTAAAGCAGTGAGACATGCCACGATGTGTGCTTTGGAGGCAGTAGCTCTGACACCAAGACAGGAAGTAGAGCTAGAGGTAGCATAGTTGAAGATGCGTGGGCTTTCATTGGGTTTGACTAGGACAAGATAAGAAACGTATATCATAGGGACAGCTCATGTAGAAAAGTTTGGAGACAAAGTTTGGGAGACCAGACTCAGAACCAGACGCCATCTTCACCATTTGTGGAATTCTCATTTCATGAAACATAAATGACAGGAATCACAATGGGTCGTGTAAATGTCAGACAGACAGAAAAGCAGTCTAGTTTGTAGTGTCTTTTATTTACACATACTTTCACGTCAGTTAAATAGAGAAAAATGTCACTTATCTCTGACTCATTGTAACTAAACACAGCCTATATTTAAAGAAAGTGAACGCTCCTGGTTTTGGCATCGGTTGCACATGGCTGTGGTTTGTGACTAATACATGAGTAGCTGTGGCTGAGTTTAATGTGAGTTATTTGAGGGAATAATGTTGCAGTCATGAGTACCAAATTGAAAAAAAACTTGGAAGAGGAAAATACAGATGCAGAAGCAAAAACTTAAGCTGCAGTGACAGAAAGGAAGAGAAAAACTGGCTTCAACTCAGCTGTGGTGGTAGAGGGGAAATTCCACGTCAGTGTCTGAGTTTCATGAAAAGCTCAGATCTTTGTAGGAGTTACTTTGTCATTCTGGGGTGAAAACAAATTCAACCGTCTGTGTGTTCACACTTGAAAGGTGGTTTGAGTTTCGATATAATAATATTGTGACCGTTCTCTTTTGTTTCACTGACCTCTAATGTAAAATACACCCGGATATTGGCAGTTAGCACCGCAGCTGTTGTTCCATGACAGATTCTCACTGCAGGCTTAAAGACGTGCTGTGTAAATTAGTGATGACTTATCACCAGCTTTGTATTAAACACAGCTTTGCAGCAAGTAAGAACTGGTTCCGTTTGCAAAGAGATGTGTGGCAGAGTACAGACTTGACAGTTTGATGCATTTGAGATGGTGGCAGTTCACGTCAATAAAATATAGAGCTTGAAGCTCCTTCTTTTCGGTTTGATCACATATTTATTGTGATAAAATTAATGAAGTGAATCAATATCATGGAGCCCCTAGGCGCATATGAGAGAAAAACAAGCTAAACCCGTGCTCACAAGATGATTTCCAAAGTCACTTCCTTATCATGAAATGGGCAAATTGGGAGACACGCATTCATGGATGAGTTCGATTGAATATGATTTGAAAATGTGGATCAAACATTTGGTCATTTATTCAATCATGGATCTACACAACATCAGCGTCATTACCCCAAAAGACCTTGTTGCTACTGTTTGTGTGTCGTGGACCAGTGTATGAATATATAACATGCAAAGATACAAAAGTAGTTATGTGTAATTGTATTGGCGAACAGTTGTTGATGCTACAGTATATATTTTTGTTGGGAGTTTGTAAGAATCACATTCCCCTTTGACATTGTATGTGACTTCAGGAGTCCTGATGTTGTTTAATTATTTAGCACCTGAATTGCTTTCAGGCAGTTGTCTAACTCAAGGCATGGGGCCTAGATCCGGCCAGTCAAGTCATTTTTGGTGGCTGCTGAGAGCTTCAAATTAATATTGTTGGATGAGAATTAAAGATTTTGTTTGTGTGAAATGTAGCTTTCTGCACAAGGTTTAAATCCATATTTCCCATCAAAGGACTTGCAGTTATGGAGGTATAAGAATATATTGTGATATTTTATTGCACTATACTGCATTGATATTTTAAGAGTGTAATATCAATATTTAGCAAATAAATAGTATTATTATATTGCCAGAATCCTGCCAAAACACAGCACTTAGTAGTACAGTACTTCTATAAATACACATTTTGTATACAACTTGCATTGAGTACTCTCCGCTCATCCTCGCCATCCATCCTCCATTTTTTATTCAACTCTTCCTCTGTGACTATACCAATACCAGAGGCTGATTAATGCTGCTTTTCAAATTATATGTTTAAGCAAAATCAAGGTTTGTAGCGTGTGTAATGTACGTAAGTCATAGCAACAAAAAAGGTTATTTAAAGCTGCATCTTTATTCACATTCCTTCCCGTGCTCCATGTGCTCTAGCCAGGTTTACTCGAGTTAAAAGGTGAGATTTACTGGAAGATTTTCTCTTTTTTTCTGAGGTCCCAATCATTACTCTTTGCGAATGTGTTACTGCTTACTCAGGACAGGTCAGTTTGATGTAGTGCAGTCTGTCTTTTCTGAATGTGTGTGGAGAGCTGAGCTATGGTGTTGGAGGGTTGGACGATGCAGCAGAAACTTGTGTGTGAGTGTGAGGAGTAGCAAGAGGGAGGAGGGAGATCCTGACAGAAATCAGGTCGATTCTATTGCAGAAGTGTCCATCAGTTTTTCCACTGTTCATTATGCAAATATCCAAAAAGGAAAGCTTTGTTCCGCATTATTTCGCAGTATTTTTGTTTTTGTATTTTTGTTTGTCCTTCCATTTGACAAACAAAAGGAGATCCTTCCAAATATTTATCCTTTTTCATGATTTTCATTCCGTACTCACAGCTCATTCACGTGGTGATGACTGTAATAGGATCTAGCTTTTCCATCGTGTCGTGTAATGGGGAAAAGGTTTGAACAATGCATCTTGGCTCGAGTGCGCAATATCCTGCTTTTGAAAGTTTAAATAGGGTAGAAAATCTTTGGCAATGAACCTTGCAATTAAGTATGAGTAGACTTCACCAATTCCAATTCGGGTGGAAACCTTGAAGGCAATCTTAATGTTGACGGCTGGCGGTTATGAAACTGGCTCTATTCCATCCATCTGAATATGGATATGAAGTCGTAGGCTCTGTGCCTTGTGCATGCTGTCCACTTATGAATCATTAAGTGTCACCCACCAACCTGCAGAGTCCTTTGCCGTTGTTTACATAGTTCATTAGTTTAGGCGTTAAATAATATCCCCTTCAAATGAATTGGCTGTTTGCTGTGGAAAGCTAAAATGGAATGTGTGAGTCAGTCTCAGGTTGGAAACAAATATTGTGCTGTGCCCTATCTTTACATTATCATTGGCTGTGGAAATGTTAGTGTGTATGGCCTACCCCAATCGTGCATGTAATGAGAAAATAAGTTCTTATTTGCTTAATAGTTGGGGGACTGGATGATTGACTGGCAAAAATATTGATAATAATTTATCTATAAAGCCAGCTTTTGCTCGACGAACAGTGCCAATGTCTTATCGCTCCGCTTCCTGGCACAAAAGTTGCTGCTGCAATCGCACTGTGTTGATAGAATTCCTGTTGTTTGCGTCTGTAAAACATGTCTCTATGAATGCATTAGTTCTCATGTTTGACATGTATTGATGTTTGTTTTTGTGTATTATATACCCCTCTGTTCACAATACGTCCTCCCTCTGAGGGCATTGCTGCTGTTACTGAGTCAGCACTTCCTAGTTTCTTTTGGGGGGCGTGTCTGGCTTTCAGTGAGGAAGAGAAGGAGGAAGAGAGGACTGCAGGATCTGCATGGCCTGTGCATGCAGAACGCCCTCCTCCTTCCCCCTCCTGCTTCCCAGCTGTTGCTACTGCTGCTGTGCACCAAGCACTTCTCTCCTCGGGCAGCAGACAGAAGATCGAGAGACTAAGAAGAGACGCAACCCGCTCCACTCAGTGCAGCTCAGACATTTTTAAGAGGCAGGGGTGGGGAGACAGTAGCTTGCACAACCAATACTGCAACGCTCAACCGCACTTACAGTCACACGCAGACACTCCTCCTCCTCTCTCTCTCGCCCTCCCTCTCGCTCTGTCTCTCTTCCCCCCCTCTCTCTCTCCGTTGCTGTCTCTCTCACCCTGGTGCTCAGCTTTGCACAGCTCCTCTACTCATTTGCTGCTGATTCACGCGCTTGCCTCTCTTCTGCCAGACGCTCTGCCTCGCTGCTCTGCCTGCCTGCCTGAGAATGGTCCAGCCGGTGCCCGGGGGTCTGCTGTCGCAGCCAGTCTGAGCACACGCATAAACAAGCAGAGTCAATCGACAGGCAGAAGCACACACATATACACGCATACACAGGCTGGAGACGAATGTGAGAGGTAAGAGCTCAGTTCATAACCCTTCTGCCTGTCTCATTGGTTTATCTAGATCTTTCGTCACATGTGTGCTGCAGCCTTTACTTTCCAAAGTAATAGCCTGTGCCAACGAAAACGCCTTGAAGCTTGGGGATCGTGTCAGGGCATAGGTTTGTTTTGTCTTTCCGTACAGATGTAGGTAGAGATAAAGATGGTCCACTCTTAACAGACAGAATTAGCTCCTCCTGAGTGTTGTGGTACTTAGCAAGGAAATGTTCTGGTGAGTGTGCGCATGCATGTGCTGTGGGCCGTTGTTGATCCAGGAAGCAGTGAGGAGAATCAATAGATCGCCCACTCAGCTGTCATTCCCTCCGTCTGACTCAACGTTGAACATGTTAGGAGTTATCCTGCATAGGCATGGTGATCGAGGATTTTTGGCAAAAGCGGGAGAAACCATTTACCTTTGTGAGCTGCGTCAGACATCACTCAACCTGCTTTATGTATGTGGTAATATGTGTCCGTGGTGTAAGACAAACTCCCGCCCCACTGCATGTAAATTATCTGTGACATGTGAGGCTGAGGTCTCCTTATATGGTGAGCGCAGTATTTCAGTACAGTAGAATCTTGCCAAGCATTTCGGGTCGCGGGAGGAGAGAGTGTGTGAGCGGGTGACTCTGTCTGTGGGAGTGTGTGTCTTACTTTGGGTGAGTGACTAAATGACTGTTTACATGCGCCTGACAAAGGGGAGTTCCTCATCGGGAGAGAAAGTTGTGCTTTAAAAAAGTACCTGACATTATATGCTGCGAAATGAAGATGGAAATTACAGGGATTTTATGTGGCGTTGACGTGAGTAGCTGACCATTTTGTTTTTACCCAAGAGTGCTGTTTCATGAATTTCCTTCATCAGACTGTTTAATATGCCTTTTCTGTTTGCGACCTCTGCCACCCACTCTCTGCTTTGTCTTTTGCCTTCTATGATATGAGGGCACGCGGAATGTTGTTTTGACTTAAAACACAACGGAGCAGCCAGGACTGAATCTTAAGAGTTATCACATCAACCATCACAAATGCGCTCATGCACACAAATGCAGTCATGGGCCACAAGTTGCAGATGTGTCGCAGACCTCGTGCCCGACGGAGAAGAGGATTTTGGCCGGTAGAAGTTTGAGGAACTGTTGGTTATCATGTGATCCTGATTCTTATGTCAACATGTTCCTCACTGACACACACACACACACCAACTGCCATGTTTTATTACGTGCAACATCTCATCCAAGAGGGAACCAAGATTAAATGCATGGCTGCATTTCTGCTGACAACTTAAGCCTTTCCCTCTTGCTCATCTCTGTTATGAGTATAGTCCGACTGCTCAACAGTACCTCATGGAGTTTATTTAAATTTGTTTTGACAAGAGACGAGTGTTTCTCTAAAATGATACATAAGTCATAGTAAGTTTAGTCTATCCCGAATCTATACCACCAGTCAGTCTCAAGCGATAATTCAAAATAGCGTTGTTGTAATGTCAGCAAATGTATGAATGTCTAGAGATGAAAAGCAAAACATGGTGTTGATACACCTTCGGAACAAAAACATTATTTTTCCCAGACAACTGTAATTACTACTTAAACTGTAGTCCTTTTGTGAAGTTTTGTGAAATAACCTGCGGCATGGCAAATTATGAAATCGTATAGTTTGATATCATAGCATAAAATGGATTAAGTTTCGTTGTGTTTCATTAAAGTGATATGCTCAGGTTTGAGTTGAAAAATATGCTCTTAGGGTTCCTATAACTCAAGGGTGAATTTTTTTTTGATGAATCCCATACATTAAAAGAAGAACTAACCCAGAGGGCGAAGCTTTATTTTCTGATCACATCATGTTCATGCCCTCACCTTCGGCTATGAACTCCCGGTCATGACTGAGGAGAAGGGGTGATCAAAGGCACTCGCTGCTGATAATGTTTTTCCTCCGGCAGTTAGCTAGCCTCTTTTTGGAGAACTGGGTCCTCATTAGGTATTTCACAGAAAGAGATGATGCAATGGATGCGACCTGGTTGCTACCTAGTCCGATTCTTTTGGGATTCCTTTTTGGAGCGTCCAAATGTGCATATCGAGGCTAGAACAGATGGACATGCTACATCAACTCTAGCTTAGAAAGGATTTAGAAACCCTGCGCCTCAGCTAGTTAAACTGGCCCAAGAAGAAGCATTATGGGAATCCCTGACTCTACAAACCAGTAATTGATAAATGTTGCTGGTGGGTGAGAGGCCCTCTATGTTTCACTGCATTGACACATACAACATAAATACGAGACCATGAGCTGCATATTAGAGCCGAAGGCCTCCAATTATCTGTTGACATCACCACAACACACGCTCTCTCTCTCTCACTCACACACACAACGATGCAGTGTTGCATACAATCAGATATTCAGCACAGTTCAGGAACGCACTCAGCAGGGCACACAGGCGGTATCTGTGGCATTTCTATAGGTTTGTGTTTGTGTGTGTTAGTTTGTCTGTTTGTTCATGGCTCTGTCTCTGTATACCAAACAACAGATCTTATTGTCTCCAAATGTTGGCTATTTGAGGAATCAATGGGCTTTGTTAGACTGTCGGCCTAAAACGCCCTTTTACCATTTCATTATTTCATCACATGACAAATCAGACCAATCGCATTTTTGCAACTTTACATTCCAGATATCTCATCGATATTTCAGTGGTAGAAGAGAGTTTGACTGCATCAGCAGCATCAAGGCCAGCAGTGTTATGTTACCTTCAGTGTCCTCAACTGTAATGTGCCCTCCGTCACCTTGTGTCCTCTTCTACAAATACACCGAAGCAACCTCTCCCACTCTGATGAAAAGATGTTGTTTTTAAAGGTTAAGCTTGACGTAGAGATTGGCGTCATCCTTTTTATTGCCATATCAACTTAAAATCTATACCTTTATTGGGTTGCACTGGAGGATACTTGGAAGGTGCTGTTGCTCTGGTTTTGAATTTACATGAATTGAACTGATGAAATTTGCTGTCGTCTTATGTGAGATCACAAAAAGGTTTTTTTTTCTGGTCTCAATTTTAGATTGAAGGTTTGTAGCCAACGGTGACCTATATTTGTTGGTCTAAATAAATTGAGGTCAGTACAGGATTCTGATCTAAAACCTGTCCTGCTCATTTGACCGAGGCGCTATGTTATTTTCTCTTCTACAAAGGTACGAGGGCATCTCGAGTGTTAGCATGTTGGTGCAAGGTGAGTGTGTTTCAGCCGCGTGTCAAAATCAAGGCCCCCGGGCCAAATGTGGCCTGCCAAGTTATCTTATGAGGCCAGCAAGAGCTTTTAAATGTTAGTTTGCTCAAATTTGATACACATATAATCACCTGAATGCGTGTCCGTATTGTGACCCGTGAAGATACTGGTATTAAAGCTTTAAACAGGCTACTTTCTAGAAATTAAAGAAAAACTCAAAGATGATATCCACCGGGGGAATTTGATGTTGGTGCTTCAGTGGAATCACCCGCAGTGTCTCCTGTGTCTTGAGGCGGAGTCCGTCGTGTAGGAGGAAGAGTGATATGTTTTGAAACTAACTGACTCATTTTATTTCGTTTTTTTTTTTTTATTTCCTGTTACAGGAGTGCTGTTTATAGACAGTCCAAAAAATATCAATTTTATTCGGGGTGTGACTTGGACCAAGTTAAATATTTTGGCCCCCTTGTTTAAGACTGCAATAATATCTGACTGGGGAACATGGGACCTGGCCTTATTCAGCGGGTTCATCCAGAGACAAATATCTAAGTGTGGGCGAGTCAGCTACAGCGCTTCTTTTCCCCACCCTGTGCTCGTGTTTTTCTTTCAGACTGTCAGACTGACAGTTTAACCATGCGGCCTTGAACAAGGCTATGGTATCATGATTTCTAATGCCTTGAAAATGTATGCGCAAAAAATAAAAGACCATAATCATAATAAAATATAATTCATAATCAATTCAAATTATGTTTATATACATCATGTTTCCTAGTAATTGGTTAATCGGTGCTCATACTTTCCCAATTCTGATTGTCCATAACAACTTTCTATTGAGTTGTTGGAAAATACCCCAGAATTTCTAACCAGGACCCTCCATGTGTGAATGTTTACTTTAAAATAATAATGCTTCATTTGTAAAGCAAGAGCTTCCCTGAACTCTGTCGTATAGTCACCCAGACTAGTAGTGTGTGTCTGCTGTCATTCTGTTTAGGGAGGCTTGTTATAAATGTGTGCCACACCCTCTTGCTCATTGGGAAATTGTTTCTCCAGGAGTTACTAACAATGGCAACTTTAAGGCCAGCCCAGATTAGGAAATGTCATGCAGCATTAAACATTTCAGTCAGTTGAGACATGCCTTGACAATGAATCACCTCTCAACCCAGTGCTTTTCAACACCATCTTTCCCAGTTCATTGGGCACATTCTGAGCTTACATTGACAGTTAAAGCCATTTATTGGGTGGCTGTGGTGGTGCTTATATAAATTGTCTCTCAGTCATGACTATTGGAACCTTCCTTGATGTAAGCAGACGTATTGTAAAGAAATAAGACTCAACTACTCTCTCTCTCCGTATGTAGGCGGAATGAAATTGAATCACAAAAAGAGGAAAGGTCTCAAATTTAGCAAGAAGTGGCAGTTGCATTCAGGGGAGACTTGAATGTTGATGTGTGGAGAAGTTTTTATGACCGAGAAATGACATATCCTTTGTTAAACACCATACAATTCGGTGTTGCAGTTATGTGAAATTAATGCCCCAAAGACTGGCATGTCAATTAAGTGGAGGGAGTGTCATACTCACAAGGGAGACCGCAGAGAAGAAGAAATCAATTGGAGGAGGATGTCCATGTCCAGACATGATGGATCATAATGAGCCCTCATTATCACTCTTGCACCAAATACATCTGTCTCACACAGACGTAAGGGCTCGCAGTGTGGGATTGCAGAAGGAGTGGTAGTTCTCTGTGGGTCGGTACATGGCCAGATCTGTCATTATGCATGTATCAAACTCTTCAAATTATAAACCTACATACTGTACCTTTCCCCCTTTCCCCATTTGTCAGTTTCTGTCTGTTTCTTCTGTGTTGTTAGTCTGTCATGGGGTGGTGTAAGGAGAACTTTGAGGCACTCTGAAATCCTGCAAACCCACCCTTGTTTATGGAGGCAGAGCTTGAGTAAGATGGACGATTCAAGTCGATTACTCTGGCGGAGGTCACTGTGGTGGTCCGGAAGCACCCAGGATTGATGAGATCTTTCCAGAAATACAGATGGCTGTACTGTAGGTTTAGTGGGGCTGTAGTGGGTGTCACATCTCATCTTAGAAAAAGGGGGAAGAACGAGGTGAAGGTTTCTCTCTTTGAAACTGATAACTTGATGGTGTGTAGCAATGTCGTCACATATCTTTGTTGCTTTTGCACCGACTAACTGAGGTGGCTGGATATGTTCATGGGTTGTTTTTGTTTCATGACTTAAAACAGGAACATTGTTGTTGTTGTTTTTTTTTTTACCTCTCAGTGAGCCTTCACTCATGGTGTGTCCTATTACTGGTTCTGTTTTCCACACGCAGAGTTTCTAGAAGAAGGATTGAACGAGGGTGAGGCCAGAAGATTGCTTTTCGGCTGATAAATGATGATGTGGTAGCGTTGCATGATTTCCTGTCTTAATTTTTATGCAGCCGGATTGAGATAATGGACTTCCAAGTCATGAGCATTAATCAGATGGAATGCCTTTTTTTCCTGCTGTGTCAACCACCATGATGGGCATTGAACTTTCGAGAAGATTTATATATTTTTGCTAATTGTTAAGAACTATAAAAAAAGATGATTCATTTATTTTCTCTAATTCAATTCAAGCCACCTATAATTTCCAGTGATCATGACAGCCTGTACGTGTAATGTACACCTTTTCTGTCACTGCTTCAAACGTATGTCAGCGCTGCTGGATCATCTTAAAACATGGGCTGCACTGCTGCAGGCTTCTGATATAGCGTGTTGCTCTGCTGCAAAGTTCACATTGCTGAAAGCGCACATGCTGTTCTGAGTGAAGGGATTTCGTCTAACGCAGGGTGTGGTGAGTAACCCTGCTTATGAGATAAGCACAGACTAGTGTCCCCAAGAGTACAGTCATGCTCGAGGATTCAACCATGCGGATTCTCCTAAGCAGAAAAGTCTAGTAAGACTAGAGAATCCAGCCTAGATGCAGAAATACCAAAGTACATAATCTCTATGCACGTTTCAAAGAAGTTGAAGAAAAAGACCAGATTATAATAGTTAATAATTAGTATAGGAGGAAAGCTAAATATGAACATAGCTGACCAAAAGAAAACAGTATAAATTATGAAAGTATGACAAAGGCAGAGTGTTCCGAAGTCTGGGCACGTTTTTTTTTTTTTGGCCAATTTTGTTTCGGGCTTGTTCCCCTTGAGCAGCAAACAAAAATATCTTTCCTGTCTTCAACTGGTTCAAAATAAGATCAACATTTTCAGCTTCCTGTTGATTGCAAAAGAAAGCATTAGTTGAGCTCCAAGTTATTTAAGTCAAAGTGAATAGCACTTCTGAGAGGTCACAGGAGCAGTCTTAATAGTCATAAACACACTCTGGTCTATTCTAAAATATATTTCCCTGAAGTTTGAATATAAGAGAATTGAGAGACAAAATAGCTAGTGGATATGAATCACAGATAACTATTTGGTTCCATGTTTTTCATGGCAAAGCCGAGCACATAATTTAGTGTGAACTTTGTAACTCTATTAATAAAAAAAGTGCTATTTTTGAAACTTGTTAGTTAGTCTCGTTTAGCCTTTGACTCCCTTCTGTGTCCCTCAGAAGCGGCGGGCAGGTCAGCCTCCTCCCCCTGCTCTCACCTGGCCCTCAGCCCAGAATGTTGTTGCAACGCTGGTAGCTCTCATTGGTCTTCACTCCCACAGCTATTCGCAAGAAGGGAAATGACTAACCTCTTCTCCCTCATGGCCTGCCTCAACTTCCCCTTTGCTTTCAACATCTTCCCTCCTTTCACCTTTAAGCACAGTTGCATGGACTGCAGCTCACTTTCACAACCAGATTCGCATTCGATGTCTCTGGATTCAGGTATAGGGAAGTCGTGAATGGCGGCTTTGTGATTTTTGAGCGAGTGTGCTAGCACAGCACGATGAGTGTGCGTGTGTGTGCACACCATGTGTGTTTAGGGCTTTGGTCGGGTGAAAGTTTTATTTGTCTAGCTGACAAACTCTACATTTCTTACATTTTTTCATATTCTTCTTTCCCACAGTTGCGTTCTATTATGCACAAGGTCGAATTCCTGAAATGAGTTGAACTTTAATAATACTTGAAAATGAACGGCCAAACTAAATGTCCTCCTCTTTTGATTCTGTCTCCCCAGAGGAAGTGCCTTCTCTGATGTCTGCTACAGCTTTGACCTGCTTCTCCAGCTGAAGCTCCATCCTCCCCTTTGCATCGCTCGCTTGCTGCCAAAGTAACAAGGAGTGCACTGACAGCAGCCACACCCTGCTACCAGTCTACTGATCTGTCCTTCCATCCACCCCCCACTCCAGCCAGGTTGCTTCATACCGAACTCCCCAGGAAACTGCTCTCCATCACCTCCACGGTCCGGTGTACCAGAAGATCCCCGGAGCATCCTGCGCACTTTGCCTTCAACTCTTTTCAGACTTGCAAAGCCTCCACGCGATCCACAGTGTCCTTAACCATCTGCTAGCGGGATTTATTTATCCAGAGTGCATCACCTTTGCTGCCTGCTTCACTTCATCTTAATTGAGGGCTCATCTTGCCTATTGGTATATAATTGCTTTCAAGGACAAGCAATAAACCGTGAACAGTGAAGAGGAGGATCCTGCATATTATCACTTAAGTCCTTAATTTTTCAAACTTGTCAGGCAGCATTTCAGAAAGGACAACTCACAGGAACTGTTTCATCAAAAGTGAAAGGATTCCTGGACAAGCGCACGAGCAGTACTTTCTCGGCAATCGCCGCAAGTTGTTACCATGGCGTCGATGAACATGACACATATGCGCGACACGAAGTGGCTGACGCTGGAAGTATGCAGAGAGTTTCAGCGGGGTACGTGCTCACGCTCTGACCAGGATTGTAAGTTTGCTCATCCAGCGAAGAGCTGTCAGGTGGACAACGGACGTGTCATCGCCTGCTTCGACTCTCTTAAGGTAAGAAAGGAGAAGTGGCGGACGGGAAGTTATGAGGTCAGCGATGAAACAGGCTGAGAGGCAGCTGATAAGGGAGTGAACACTCACTCTAAGACAGTCCTTCTCAAATAGTGGGACGGGCCCCCCTGGGGGGGTACGGAGCGATGGCGACGGGCTGCATGTGACCTTGGGGAACATGCTTTTTTGGCGTACTCCAATAATATATAATTGCACATCCACTCATAATATTTTTAAAATTTCAGACAAAAACAAAGTTAATAAATTACCGTAAGTTGAGCTATATTAATTTCTTTTCTCTTTTCTTTAATGTTAACAAGGATACAGTGTTATGCAGCGGTATACTTTTTATAGACAATTGATACTATTTATAGTGGTGGTAGAGTAGGGGAGCAACATAAAATAATTGAGAAGCACTGCTCTAAGAACATAGTTTAAGTGTATGAAAAAGCTGCAAACGAGAAGAAGCAGTAGTTGAAGGCATGCGCCTCCATCTGGCCGCAACATGTGCGTGACTTGGTTCCGCCCTGGTCATGTGCCTTGATCCAGAGCAATGAGGTGAAAAACACTGACGGTCTTTTTGAATCAGAAATACGTGTTGTTTTCTCAACTCGGCGTTTACAGTTTTGCTTGACTATTATCGCCATCTTGTTCATTCACTGTACAATGAGTCAGCTGTGGAAAGAAAAACAAGTGATAATGACTAAAAGGTACATGTATGAACTCATTGATATTTGCCCAGAGCGCAGCACGTCTCAACAGCGAACGATGAGTGTAGCGCTAATTCAGCCAAACCACTTCCTGTCATTGAGAACGATGGGCAGTTAGTGGTGTCTATCTTTACTGGTTTCTGTTTTTTTTCCTCCTAAATAACCATTCACCGCTCTATATGCGGTCATTTTCCATTTTTAGTCAGCGGCATGAAAACAAACACCTCTTTCTCTCCTTTATTTTCTTTCACAATCTGTCTCACGATTTGGCCGCGGACATCTACGCACTGTGCTTCCAGCGCACAAACATGCACATCACAGATGTTTTTTGGCACTTCTGTTTCTTATTCTGCACCAGATATTGGGAACTTGTGGGTTTGAGAGTGTGCGAGCTGGCCAGGGTTAGAATGAGGACAGTCTGTGTGAGTAAACGCAAAAACTCTGTTTATCGCCAGATGTGAACAGAGGATCATTGTCAGGCCCAACAGGAATGATTTACCAATTTCCTCACATTTGCCAGTGCCTGTGCGTTGTGTAGCTAACGGTTTAATTGAAGGCTAATGCTTGACTCTTATTGTTAGGAAGGACTTACCACACATATTTTTTTCTGTGTGTTTTTGTGCCTTAGCAGGTAGAAATTTCAAGATAACATTTTGATGATCTTCGAATTCACCTCATGGTTTGTGAGATTTGTGCTACGTTCCCGTTTTATTCGAACAGCAAGTGAGTGATGTAATTTTTGCCAAAATTGTCTGATGGTCTGTAATGCAGATGCGGCTCTGCTTACATTTCAAAAAGACACATGCTACGACTTCAGTGTTCAGGGCATTTAAAACGCAATAGACTCTGTTGTTTTGTTTTAAAATATGGCATGAAAAAAACTGTTTTCTTTTTTATTATTATCCTTCTCCCAATTAGTATTAAAGGCTGTTATGAGTCCACGTATTTGGGATCAATCATAGAGAGTGAACCGATATACGTGATGATAGTACAGGTGGGTTGGAGCAGGTAGAGAGGACTTCTTGGTGTGAACTGTGACAGTGAAACGGAAGCTCGATTGATCGTGATGTTTGGTTTAGAGACAGTAGCTCTGACACAAAAACAAGAAGCAGGATTAGAAATGTTGGAGATGATAATGCTCAGGTTTTCATTTGGAGTGACATCAGAATTGGATTGGAAAGGAGCGTATCAGAGGGGCAGTTGGTGTAGTAAAGTTTGTAGATAAATCACTCTCCTTACTTGTTCCTGCAGAGACACCTTCTTGGTGCACATGCAGGCAGTGAGCTTAGCAGCCACGATGGTGGTCGTATGGCCCTACTTCTCCGTCAAAGACGATGACATCCGACTGGCAGTTCGCAACATGTGCACCCACGGAGTCAGCCTCAGCAGTTAAACAAGACACTTGGCCTCAAATCACAGCACTGAATTTGAGCGCTACCAATAGGCAAACCGAGTGATAGCTAACCGGAACGAAACTAATGCTAATGGAATTTAGCGTTTTGGGCGAGCGGCCGAGTTCTGCTGTCAAAAAATGACCATCATTGCCCCCTAGTTGCTATGGCAATCCCTGACAGGAAATGTCCAAAGGCATTGAAGAATGAAAGTCTACTCAGTTGTTGTGAATTTTGTGTCCGGGTTTCTGAAGTCAGGAGATTCTCCAATACATTTGAGTACAACGGTATTATACTGTAGCTGCATAAATTGGTTTTGTGACATTATTATGGAGTTATTCAAAAAGTCAGGTTAAAAAAGTCATTTAATAATGTTGCCATGTATTTTCAGCGTTAAATGTAAAATACCTAGGGGGGGGGAGTTGATTTTTTTTCTTCTCAAACTCTGGAAGTCTCAAGTAAAAATGATGGGAACGTTGGTTTTAGCGTATCCTACACTGTATATCCGAAGCAAACAGCGTAAGCTATAAAAGCAGGTCCAAAGTTAATAGAAAAGTTTTCGTTGCTTCAGGGGAAATGTAACTCCTCCAAAAAAATATGCACACAGAGATGTGCCCATGCTCAGACTGTCTGTTATTCTTTTGTTCTGTCGTGAGCACATGTCGAACTTTTCTGACAAAGCTGGGGAGCTTTTATGCCTCAAATCCCAAATATATGAGCATGTGTTTAAATAGTCATTCACAGCGAGCTAAAGGTCGGCTACTGGAAAAGAGAAACAGGCAGTGATGGGGAGATTTTTGAAAGGAAGCGAGGGGCCTATTTTAGTTTGAACTCATTTTCCACTAGAATATGTGTAGTAATGCAGATATGTTCCTTTTATAACTTCTACCCCAGTTTTTTTTCCACAAGTAATGAAAAACAGAGCTGGGTGCTTAAACCCACATAGAAACGGCGGGAGGAAGAAAGAGCAGTAGAAAATGAACAGGCGGGCAATTTGCTTGGTGTGGCCTCTTCTACAGACAAGATAAGAGCTCAACCACCCGCATCCATAGGTACTGGCTCAAAACTTTCTTGTTCTTCTGACTCCATTTTTTTTTTTTTTTAGATGTAGGACAGTTTCTCAATTCTGATCAAACACACGGTCTTGGATCTGTGCGCACTCCATTGCCTGTGAGATATGATCGACCTTCTTCTAGAAGTGTATAATTAGAACAGGTCTCACATGATCACCAGCGCATAGCTGAGCAGGTCACACCCAAACCCAGTCATTTCCCTAGCTCTCTCTCTCGTGCTCGCTCTCTCTCTCGCTCT
The DNA here is from genome assembly GCF_027744825.2 of Synchiropus splendidus. Classification (NCBI taxonomy): domain Eukaryota; kingdom Metazoa; phylum Chordata; class Actinopteri; order Syngnathiformes; family Callionymidae; genus Synchiropus; species Synchiropus splendidus. Next base: position 11,926,000 of record NC_071346.1, on the reverse strand, counting down.
CTCTCTCTCTCTCTGGCCTCTTTTATCAAATTGTACAAGTTGTATACACAAAACACATGTTATCATGAACCCAGTGGCGAAATTCTAATTTTATGCTCCTATATAAAACTATATGATAAAGATAATTGGGTCCCTGGTGAATAATACACCATAAATAGTAAAAAAATAAATAAATTCTCCAAAGGTTTATGTGCTGGTGTGATGTGAGTGTTGAGGGCACACTCATCGTGAACTTGGCCCTCACCCCCATGTCCAGTCTGCTCTGCTGCCTCTGTATCAGCAGAGTCAGCTCACTGGTGTAAACATTTGGAAAAGGATAATGAATGCCTGGACTGCCTGATAGAAAGTCAGTTTTCTAACTTTGTGTCGTAGTATTTAGCTTATAATCGGAATGTTAGTTGTAAACCACTTGTGTGAAATGCCTGTGGTTCGTCCAAATTCTAAATTCTTTCCAATTGGCCTTCAGATGTCATATACTCATGTAATAATAATCTCTTTGTCATGATTAGAATTGATAGGATATTTATTGTCTGGTGTCTCTTCATGTCTCATTGAAGGTGTTTAGCCATCATAGAGAAATAAAAATCACCATTTTCAAATGTGAAGGAAAGATATTCACTCATGAACTATTTGCTTAAGTGATCAACAGAAAAATTAGAACAGTGAGAAGCAAAATGTAGCAGAACATCAGATAAAGTAAATAAATATAAGAGGAAATGGGTAATAAAGCTCTGCTTTTGATGCATTTTATTGTAGGGTTTGCATTGCAAATCAATGAATATGTGCAGATTATGTATTTATATTGAAAATACAAGTACAAAGGAGTTATGTGTAAAACTAAACAAAACAATGTTATTTTCACATGGGTCACATTCGACCCCTGGGCCACGTTTTTCGCAGGTCTAGGGCCTGGAAACATTATCAACCATGAAGTATACTTAAAAATCAAGATGATTCGTGAATCATATTTAGCATCCACATCTTCTTAATCTTGTAATTCACGACTTTATGATAAATGTATGAAAATAAATGATACATATCTGACTTTATCTTCCCAGATTGAAACTAGCTCAGCTAGTAGCTGCTTGACCAGTTTTGTTTTCTTTCCTATTGTAGACTGTTCTATTAATATCACAGTATAATTATCAAATCATTTGCAGTTGTTCTGGTGTAAATGTCTGTGTTATCTTAAGTTCTAGAAGTTTTCTATCCTTTGTACCAGGGGTCCCCAACCCCCGGGCCGGCGACCGGTACCGGTCCGTGTATCAATTGGTACCGGGCCGCACTAGAAATAATTTATTTCCATTTTATGTATTATCTGAGTTTGAATGATCTTTTATTTTGAAAAATGGTTAAATGGTTAAAAATTGGTTAAGCCTCAGTCACTTGGGAGCCAAAATGTAACCCACAAGTTTGCAAAATGACTCAGAAACCGCCGTCTTTGTAAAGTTTCTTTGCGAAGAAGGCTCAGTGAAGAGACATGACTTCCATGAAGAGGAAAGTTCAAGTGGTCAAGTGTAAACCGGTCCGCCGTGACAAAAAGGTTGGGTACCACCGCTTTGTTCCATTGGTGTAGAGTCGACTTCATATTGTGTGAAGACTACTGCAGCCATTGTTGATGATGGCAATGTCACACTTCTGTTTTCAACCTTGCTCTCAGCTCTGATGACTAAATTATCCTTGACTTCCTTCCCTTGTTTTTCTCCTCTTGTTTTCATTCCCCTCCAATCTTGGTAGCTCCCTCCACTTGATTTCCCACACAAGCTGGTTTTTGCCTCATTAACCTCAGGCCACACCCATCCTTGAGCAGCATGGTTCACATTACACTCTGGTTAAGGCACACACATGCAGAAGAGTGCACACGCACACAGTCCGAGATGCATGTGGTTCGAGTTTAGGCACCGAAATGACTTCAGCCATGACCTTGAGTGAACTCAGCTGCAGCAGCTCCTTGTTTACCCCAAATTTGTGCTTAAATAAAGGAGCAAAAACTGTCTGAAATGGTTAGGTTTGACTCACACAATCATCTTTGTATGCTGGCTTGCAGCCCTGACACACCCACTGTCATCATGTCTAGGCTCTGAGAAAACGTGTGTGTGTTTGTGTTCTACCTGCATAGGCTGTGCTGTTGCAGCAGGTTCTTTTGTGTTACTACAGTGTTCCCAGCCAAGATTACATTCCTGCGAAGCAGATGCCGTGTAAATATTTCTTATTTATCTCTTTGTCTGTCTGTTTTGCTTCTCCTTATCTGTTCACATATTTGGCGGCCATTTGTGATGGCATGTGTATTTCCCGTGTTTATGTCGCCAGGTAGAACTAGAAAATAAAACAAGGAGTAGCTGAACCCAGCACATGTAGGGTACATTTTGAATGCATTATTATACCTGGAAACAAACACAAATTTGAGGAGAGGAGTTGTACTTGCATTACTTTTTTACTAGCAATGTATTTAAACAATGTTGCACCTCTGAGCACATTTAAATACTGTAGAAAAAGTGAGCGTTGTTTATCTTGGATTAATCGTCAGGATGTTATACAGCTATTAGTTCAGTCAACATGGAAATATATTACGCTGTATTATGTGAACACGTGGAGCAAGCTTTATTTAATTATTCCATTGAAAAACCTGCTTAAATGAAAGTACCATTCATAACATCACCTGGAAATCCCATTGAAAAAAAACGTCAAGGTATTATTACCGGGTTATTATTGTGCTTCCCTTGTGAAAACACTTTACTAGCTAAGATGAACAACACAACTGCTACTATCAAGTAATACAACTGAATTCAACCAGCGGTTGATAACAATACGTGATATTGTCTTGATATTTTAAGTTGGCTATATCAGTATTTGATACAGCAATACTTGGATATACTGCTTCATTTGTGACAGGTGTAGTACTAATAACATTTTTCAGTACACTGGAGTTATGTGGTTGATGAAGGACTGATTTCATAACAACAAACCTGTTTTCATGCACTTAATATAGGAATGCATCTGATTTTCCTGCTTAAAATGATGTCTTGCTGACAAATATTACTGTATTGCTGAACATACAGTGTTGGAATATATTGCACTGTATCGTATCACCACACCTGTATCAGGATATGTATCGTATCGCAAACTACCTACACAGCCCTAGGATCTAATATTATTACCATAGTTTTGGCTCTTTATTTATTTATTTATTTATTCTTCATTTATTGGAATTGAAAGTAGAGTAGAGAACTAATGTTTATGAGCCACCAAAATCAGGAACAATGAGATATACTTGACACACTGTAAAGAATAAAACCAGCAGCCTCTTCCCCCACGCTGCTGGTGTTGTTAGGTTTACGCAGATGTCTATTTCATGTTTATGCTAATATAAACACAGAGAGCCTGCTTTTTCCTCAGTGTTTACATCCTTGTTAGATCAGCTCGCCTGTGCTTTTCATCAACAGCACGTCTTTTCTTCTCAGTGACAGCCGCCCCTGTCCCCCCCATTACACCGCGAGCCTTCATGACACCACTGATACAATAATTAGCTCTCTATTCTCCCCCTCGATTACTGTATCTGGACAGGAGTGTAATAAAGCTGTCGGAGGTTGACCAGTTTAAAATCACCAATGGCTTGCAGCTCTCAAAAAGTGTACTTTTGAGGCTGACACAAACTGAGAGGCAAACCTTTATTTTTGTTATATAATCTTCGCCTTTGGGTGTATTTATTTTGTCCAATTCTAAAAATGAAAATGACATTTAAAGGTCTTTTTTTGTTATTATTTCTTCCACCAAGGAGGATGTGTGATTGTTGGATCTTGAAAAGTAAAAACGGATTTCAACTCAGTTGTTTTGGTCTTTAGACAGTCATTGTGAGGAGGTTGGAGAGTGCACATATATGGCTCCCCAGCTTTCAATGGATGGTTGTGTTTTAGTCAAGACCTCTTAAATCGAGAGCAAGACCAAGACCAATGAGCGAGCAAAGCCACTGAGACCAAACTGACCACAGAACAAACTACGGTAAAAAGTTATTTTGGAAAAATGAGTACAAAACCTTGTTTGCTGTGAGAAATAAATATGTGTGCATCTATATGGCTAATACACAGTACATATTCTTCTGTATTCTGCTTGGTCTTGGGGTCTCAAAGTCTTAGTCTTAGTCTTGGACTTCTCTATACTCTGGTCTGAGTCTCAACTACAACTCCTACAACTGGGCTTTGTCATAAGGTTTTTTAACCCAAGGCTGTCTACAACATCAACCTTGGACTTTTTCTAGTGGCTCCAATTTGATAGTGGGTTATTTTGAGACCATATTTTGTGATCATTTCAATAACTTTATTGTTACAGGTGATATATTCAACTACTGAGAAACCACTGCTGTTTGACCCAATGATAGAGCATGTTCTCAGACCTTTGACCTGAAGGTCTGTACCTGTAGAAGGTCAGAGCTTAGAGAATTTGTATAAGCAATCCTGGAACAGCAGTGAAAGCACCAAACAAAAATGCAATGAAAGATTCAATCATCAAACCAGTTGACCTCATGGTCATGGCTCAATTTGATTCAGTGTTTTTATCATAGACAGCCCCTGCAGACATTAGCAACTCATGTTGCACTGGCTCAGCTACTGTGGGGATTCTTTCAAATGCATGTTCGTCTTCAGCGCTGCTTGTCACTCTGAGTGTGCCCCGAAGCCAAATGTGACTTTCACTTGAGTAATGCATTCCAGGGTGCTTTTTTTTTCTTGACTGAAATTAACTTTTAACTGCTATGGTGTGTTTTTTTAACCTCAGATAATTTATAGGTCCATATTTATATTGGTCTCACATTTTTTGTGTGTTTTTATCTTGCATGTGATTTTTTTGCATGTCTTTCTGGATGAGCTGTGAAGTGAACCATTGATGCTGGATTTCTGCTGGATAATACACGTGGTTTAGTAGAAGACGCAAACACTCCTCGTATTTAAACCTGGCAAAACTGGTCCTGCTTAAAGTCATTACTGCAATTTATGTCACTCTCAAACTTTCTGTTTTCTGGGATGTTTTTTTTTTTCAGAAATAGCTAGATAGTCAGCCCTGCTATTAGACAGGTGAAAGGGCTGCTTCAGGGCACTCAAACATGTTAAGCTCAATTCACTCAACACCGCTCCCATCGGCCCCTCCTTCTCACCAGCTGTTAGATCTGTCAGTCAGGCTTCACACCGGCCCGTATCTCCGTGCTACTGACGATCATAATAGACTGATGCCAGAGGCGACACAGTGACATGCCTGCTGGTGATGTCTGTGAATGGAAGACGCCATAAAGAAACAAGAAGGATTGATGTTTGGCGTCCATCGTTTTCCCAGTGTTTTCCCCAACATTCTTTCTCTTGTTGTCTGGGCCTGTCATGACACCGACTTGCATTTGAATGCCTTTTTTTATGCCGTTAATCATTCCTGGTTTCATCATTCGTCCCCACCTGTTCACATCATGTGCTCTGTAACCTTGACAACCATGTATTGATTTCTTGTCAACAACTACTCTGCCCAGTGTTCTGCATTTTTCTTCTACCTGTTTTACATTTATATTAGTTCTCGACGGCCAATTTACTGTTACTTCAGATGATTCATAACAAAATGTAATTGAAATAGAAGGTTGTTTTGATGGTTTCAGATCTTTTTACTTTGGTTTGCAAAGGAAATCTGAATTAAAATACATAATTTATGTGTCAGCTTTAACTAAAAGAGAGCCATTTATAGCTCCATATGCTGTAAACCTGAAACCTTTTAATACACTTCAAGATTACCAGTTGACTGCAGTTGTGCCACCAAAATGCATAATCTCTGAGAAACGGTTTCTTGCGCAGCCTTCCTCATGACATAACTGCAGACATGTGAAGGACAAAGTAGGAATTTCAGTTATTTTGGCTGTCAAGTTCGTGTTGAGGAGTTTGATTGCTACACTGCTTCAGTGGAGGTTTATTGATCATTTAACATGTTTATTTATGGAACCTGCTCAAATGGTGACAGCTGCACAGAGCTGTAGCAATAAATATAATCTCCCAACTGCCGAGAGTAAGACTATAGATTGCTCATATTGTTCGCACGGCTCATGCTAAATGCCACTTGACTGCCTCATCTTTCCTCGCAAAATCACAAGTTCCAAGTTCTGCTGTCTGTTCTGCAGTCATACTCTCATTTTGTCTCCGTATCACATGACAGAGCAGTGAATGTCATCTTAAGACACACGTCTTAGTTTGTTTAGCTGTTTACTTTTGACACAGAAATAGACTGGGAATGAGACTTCCTCTTTGACAAAACTTTCTTTAGCGGTTTTTATTGTTTGGTTCTTTTGCACTTGTGCCTGCTTTTACAGTGGATGGCTGCTGCAAGTCTTGCACAATGTCCTGGGTGTACTCTGCTCAAATGTGGTCAGGGTGGCCAGGCTTTTGATGAAGGGTTGAGCTTGGGAGTCGCAGATGAAAATATATAGATATATTTTCTTTATTGTTTTTAGTATGAGGTACCCATTAGTGAGTGGGAGTCATCTTGACTTTGAGAGGCTATGATGCTGAAATGAGATGGATTGATGCATACATTGATATGAATCACATGTCTTTATTTAACTTTTATTAAACTATGAAAGTGATGTAATTGTTGTAGGATATTGACTTCAAGCCTTGTAGGCATGCAGTGTAATTATCATGAAATAAAATCAGAGAAGGGAACAAAGCACTGCAGCGCATGAAAATATATATGTTAACCTAACCCTGGTAAGAGTGTAGAGGGGCACCCACACCCCCAAACGTTGGACACAGAGGGCGTTTTTTTCTCTCCACGTCTAGACTGGGTTCCGGTGGTAGATGGCTCCGGAAGGGAGTCAGTCGATGAAAAGCAAAGTGGACTGGTATATTCTTGAGTTATCGTACATCACAATAACGTCATAAAATCTAAAGACGTGGAAACTGTTTTTTTTTTTCTTTTTTTAGGCCAAACAACTTTTGAAGAATGAGATGAATTCATGAAGTACTTATGTAAAGATGAAAAATGCACGCCCTCTGTGACATTACTTCAGCCATCTACTCTCAAGACATGTTAAAAACAAAAGAGCCAGAAGGTCATGTTTAATAAATCACCTTTTGTGGCTTATCAACTTCACTTGAATTTCATCCTCTGATCCCCCGAAAATTGCTTTTGGACAGGCCAAATTTTACCTTTAAAATATGCACCTCTGCCAGGAGTTTTGTTGAATCTTGCTTAAAAAAAAATATACATGCGATGACCATGCTTGATGAGTGAAACAAACAGAGGTAGGGCTGTAAGAAAGTGAGATATGCTCAAATGTTGCACAATATTGTATTGATATTTTTGCTGAAATATTGCAATACCTGTTTGTGTCATATTGTCTTCATATTTGATGTTAGCTATATCAATAATTAATACATAGACACTTTGATATGCTGCTGCATCTGTTTTTCTTTCTGTACACTGGAGTTACTTTGTTGATAAGCGATTCATTCCTCTGTCGGAGTGTGAAATTTAAAAGAAAGTCTACCTGGACTGACATCACAATAATATACTTTTCACGTTCACAATATTGTACTGCATTGTCTGATGGATCTTATTACTACATATTGCTGAACTCACAGTTTGGCAATATGTTGCAATTTATTGAATCAACACTCCTATACCTAGATACCTATTGTATCACTAGATACCTGCCAATGCCCTCTGGTAGTGTTGTAAGGTTATCAAGCTGGTTCTCAGTCGCAAGTGTCATTTTATTTTCAGCAGTATGTGTGTGGAGATTTTTGCGAAGCGGATTCTCTTTTCAGCAACATGGAGAGAGAGGTTGGAAACATCCTGCTTTTGCCCGTGCCAAGTCCGGAGGAGATAATCGCACGCAGAAACAGGATTAGGCCAGTTGACAGTGGGATTAGAGCTTTGGATAGGATTACCGTCGTTGAGAACAGATTAGCATAATACTTGCCAGATTGATTCTCTTACTGCAGACCAAGCCATTCATCTGTCCCATGGTTATTGCTTTTCCAGCGATACTTTTAATGTGCATTCAGTCACAAAGTTACAAATAGTTTGGATCACAGAAACACTTCTGCATGGACAGATAGAGGAGACACATTTGGTGGAAGTGAATATGGGAGTGAGTCCATCAATGCGCACCATCTTTGGAGGACAATAGCACTTTTTCATTTACTTTTTTTTTTTTATCTCTCAAAGCTCTAAAATGACGGACTTTGATAAAGGAGAAGCAAGCTCAAATTTCACAGACATTGGTGCAGAGAACACCTCAGTTATTTCAGTCTTCTTTGGCCTGGACCTTGTGATTCCTTCACAGTAACTCTATTTTCTCTCTTCTTCCGGGAAGAAGAGCTCAGAGATGATTAAATGAACATTCGCACGCTGTGCACTGTGTACTTACACAGCAAGTACTGGACGGATTTCATAAAGCACCCCTGCTCAAATCAATACCTGTGTGATCGCTGTGTTATTACTCAAAATGAAAAGCTTGGAACTAACATCGCTCCCCCCGAGAGGCGATGAAGAGAAACCGAGCTGAAACTGTGGAGGAAATTGGCATGATTAAAGTCCAATGAAGGTGTTTGTGTGAGCTTCGATGGTATGAGTGTCACCACGACAAACAAGCAGAGGTCTAAGTCTGGCTAAAGGGCTGCTGTGTACGTGACATCTGACCCAAGGCATTTCTGAGAAGCAACACCTTCTCAAGTGTGAATAACTTTTCCTGCAGAGCTTTATTCATCACTCTCTCCCAAACGCTGCGACAGATACACAAATATATGTATGTCTTTAGCAAGTAATAGGTTGTCACTCGACCCCTGGTGCTGCAGTCGTTTTGTCACCATCAGACTCGCAGCATTGGCTGCATACCTACACTTCACTATCAGCTCCAGCAAACTCTGACCCGAGGACCAATAGGCTGCTTATTTTTAGGCAATAATTCATTGACCTGTGAAGGTGCACTCACACTGTCACATTGGATCACAGCCAGAAACGCAGCACAGCGGGATCATGTCATGTCGGCTTGTCAACAGGAAGCAGAAGATCATCATCTGATCCCCTGTTTGGAAAATGCATCTTTATTTAGCAACTTTGGAAGATGCTTGGATATCATGTTTTCATTACATAACACTCAAAATGGAGTTATCAGTGTGGATCTACTGGGGTGTTATAGCTGTTGCTGGGTGTCCGTATGATGAGGAATTGCTTAACCTTGCTTTTTTCTTCTCTTTCCTGTTTACCATCCCTTCTCACTAACTCAGAAATACAGATGACCCTTTAAAATCAAACACACTGAGGCATGAACCCGTAAACTTCTGATTGGTAGACCCAATTTTATATTATCTTAAGTGTAATCTTTCTCAACCATTCTGAAGTTAATGGTCGAACCTCACATGCAAAGGTGTGGTTAGTGAGTTAGCTTCACTGCCTTGCCTTTCAGCAATGATAAAGTTCTTTAGAATCATTTACAGCTCTATTATTATACTACACCATATGGGTATTTAGAAGTATTTATATCCTCATTATATGGTAATAAAGTGCTTTAGTTCAATTTTTTTGAACTGTTTATTTTTCATCAATGAAGAAATTAAATGTCCACAACACCATAGTGAAGGAGGGAAGTAATCTAATTTTCAGCAATGTTCTGACAATTTTACAGTGTACTGAGAGCATGTTCTCCACCATCTCCAATTTATCTTTTAATAATAATCTGGGCTATATATATATATATATATATATATATATATATATATATATATATATATATATATATATATATATATATATATGCTGTTCTTTTACTATTTTAGCTTGTTTTGTTTTTAAGTGGTTTGTTGTTGGGCTCTGTAGGAAGTGCCATACATCCTTTGTAGAATTTCAGGAAGGGTTCCATTGCTGCCTTTGAAAATAACTTTCTTGAGCATGTCATTTTGTTTAGCCTTGTTAGCCTTGCAGGCAAAACAGAGCCATTTTGACTTTGCCATTACCCCTCCACAAGTACTTGTATAAAATAGAAAGCAATGGCAAAATATGCTGTTTTTGTAATGCTCTTTTGATATGACAAAGAAAGCATTCAAGCATTTTTTCAGCCTAATCCTGGTGCTCCTGCCTGGGATTCTAGGTCCCCAGTTTACCACTGCTGCAATTAGTATTTAAAGAAAATTAGCATTTTATGTATTCATTTTCTATTGCTTTGTTGTAGTGGGGAGAAGATTCTGGACAGATTTTCAAACCCCTCTTCCCCTGGCAACTTTGTGGAGCCAGTTGGACTGTAGTCCGTCCATCTGGTACAGTTCCATCTTCCATTCTAATGCAAACAAAAGTGTCGGCATTGTTGACATACTGTAGATACCCGTATTCCTCCTCTGATCATCTTATCTTATTACATGATAATACCAGCGTCTGAGTGCGACAAGTCTCAGCAAGAGAATGCAGGTCACGTCTTATTGTTTTGTATAGTGACGAGTGAAGTGTATGTGCTTGCTCCCTCTGCTGCTCTTATAATTCTGCAAAATAATAATGAATGATTCACGTGCAAAGACTAAGGAGAGCTATGCTGTGATTGCTGGGTGTTAACTGGATTGGCGTCATTACGCCTCATAAGATTTGATTGTGAGATTACCGGATCACCTTTTTATGTCAGTCTCTACTTGTGTGCACGGAGGGAAGCGAGTGCCACCTCCGGCACCAGGCCTTTGAGTTTGGGCTTAAAAGCAGCTCAGAGCTTTATTCGCACAGTTTGTGTGAAGGAAAAAAAAAGGGCTTTCATCTCTGTGTTTGTTTAGACAGAAGTCAAAGGAACACAAGGTGGAGAGATGTGTTGCTTCGTATCAGCTCCAAGCTCAACCATTTCTCACATTGGAACATCAATCCACCCACGGTGACGAAAATACATTCTGTAACTGAGACTTGTGAATCGATTTCATGCCGTGTTAGCGCTTAAAAGTCTTGAATAGTTAAGGTCAAGACGTTGAAAAGGTCTTGCTGCATGTTTCATCTTGGTCAAAAGGAGAGGACAATACCCCACCCGGCATTCTTTACACATCACTTCATTGTTTGTTTAAACCACATGGAGTCACGGGGTGGGAGTCTACGTGTGAGCGAGACAGAATCGGACCATGGAGTGATGTGGGTGGGTCGTCTTTTGAAGAACTTATCATCAATCGGACTTCACAGTAGCCAGTTATTGTTCCATGATCAGTGGCAGTCAGCCAGGTCTGAGATCCCCAGATGCGGTAGCTAGTGTTTGATTTTGCTCTCCTCTACTGGGACCGTCGGTGTGGAAAAGTATCAAATAATGTTTGGGCAAATTTCATCAGACTACAGTGAGTGTTAGTGTCTGGTCAAGATTGCTCTTCACGCCTGCTCGAGAGAATGAATCACTGGAGTTCTCCTGATCATGCCTTCTTGAAGAAATGTGATTTTCTTGCATTTTCTTGGTGAGTTTTAATAAATCTTCAGTTTGACATCACAAGGTTAGATTATAAAAATAAATCAATAAAAAAATGCCAAAGTAAGTTTTTTGTTTTTTTTTTGTTTTATATAGTGACTTTTATGGTCCAGCCTTGTTAAACAAAGAACTTTATTGCATACAGTTAAACAAAACAAAAAAAAAAAAGAATTTTGGATTTAAATTTTCACCACTCAAATATGGCAACAAAAGTGGAACAGATTACATGGTATTTATTTGTACAAATTAAACTATATTTATATAATACCAAACTATAATACCAAAATACATGTATGTATTTTTTGTCAGTAATTATTTCCATTTCATTAATTTAAACTATATTAGTACAATAATTATAAAATAAAATGGATGGATCTTTTTGTTTTGACATCACATTGTTCAATTTGTTGCATTTGTTGGAGTTGGAGATGTTCGCTCTGAAACTATCTATTTATAAGGATCTGTTGTTTCGATCATTAAATTATTTTTTTCCCTGTAATTAATCAAAATAAATCTTAAAATCCCAGCCCTAATTTAAGTTATAAATTTATTTAAAAAAAAACTTTGAAGTCATTGATAAAAGGTCACAAAACATATTCTTCATGCTCAGTTTTATAGTTTGTATTTGACCTTTTGACCGAATTAACAGATCCGAGGGGCCCCGTGTGGCTTTACTTGCTACCGTTTTTTAATACAAAATAGCTTCACATGTGTTGAATAAATTGACTCGAAAGCGAGCCAAGTGCAAGTCCAGCTCAAAAACTATTGAAGTACAATCCAAACACATAGAGAACAACCTTATTGGGAAATGATGAGATTCACTGCCGCACTGTGCCGGGAATCATTAAGTAGTTCCTATGATTCACGTTGGAACTTTTCATCATTATTTTCTGAGTCATTGTCGAACAATTCTTATCGTCAACCTTTCCACGATGCCAGATTTATTCAAAATGAAAGGGAACTATTAGGAGTGACTTGATATCAAGTGGGGCATAATGTGATAAGTGGAAGGCAGCCATGCATTCTTATCTGAAAATTTGGATTGCCTCGGGTTGTTTTTGGTGCTTCTGTTATCTTAGTTTAAAAAAAAAAAAAGGTCTTGAAAAATGAAAATGAGGGTAAGGGATGTGCTTTTGTTCTAGTGACCAATCATCTCATCACGAGTCTCAGATAACTTGCAGCCGCTGTTCCATTTTCACTTCCTATTCAGAGTCAGAGTGACAAATCAAACAGGAAATATGTCTTACACTTCATGAGAGAGAAGCTCTTTTATTCTCGATGGAGATCTGTTTAAACATTTTAAAAACAAGATTTGCAGCACAGCGACTTATTGTCCTCTTTGAATCATCCGGAGACGATGAGGGATTCGCCGTGTTGTGAGACTGATCTGTTGCCGTGGACACCGTCCCCAGTTGCTCTTCAAAGCCGCTGACGTCACATGATGCTGGAGCCTGTTATTCCCCTCTTCTTCCGTTTTCCATCCTCCCTCTGTCCTACCTGCAGCTGATGACCTGCACTAATCGCTTCCCCCTTCATGTTCTAAAATTTCCCTGACACAGCCATCACCCTGATGACTTGCTCTTTCTACGGCAGCAGCTTTAAATTGAACTCACACCGCGGTGTCTATAGGTCAATTGTTGGGGTCACGTGGGATTATTGCAATATGAGCTTCCATGCTTGGACAGCCGGTGCATAAACACGCTCGAGCTCCGCCCTCTCTGCATGTCTCCAGACGAGTGCTATCCGAGCATGCTTTTAGCGCGTCACACACAGAGTTAGTGTTACAGGGTCAAAGTTCAATTGGAAGCTGGAGCAGCTTATTTACACAACATCTTCAGCCTAATAGGGAGCCTTTCGAGCACAGAAGTCGTCCTTTAGCTTAGCGTGATTCTTACAGATTTTGGCTTTGTAAGTAGCTGTTTTTAATGACTGAGGTGCTTCCGTCCTCTATTTTCAGTTTCACATGAGGACCTCGTGCCACACCCAGTCTGGTGTTTTGATTATAAATCCACACAATGGCTGGAATTTTATTCCAGAAGGAGAGAAACTGAAAGCAAGTTAGAAATGGCTTTCGAGCACGTAGAAAACAAGTGCCGGTCTCCATGTCTTGCACCTGTCTGCTGCTCCAGTGTCAGTGAGAGTGAACAAGAAGTGAAGAGGGGAATGAAGTCATGACAGAGTACTAAGTTGAATCCCAGTGGGGACGCTTCTGTCAACGAGGGAAAGCGCAGGCTGCTTCAGTCAGCTCAGCTGTGCCCCTGGGCTGAAAGCAAATACAGACTCTGCTAAACTCTGGATGCGGTGTTTGCTGGAAGTGTATGCACCACCTGTTTCGTGAACATGACTCTGAAGTGGATGTGCCGAAGTGCTTGTGTTCTTGTTAGCGTGGAAAAAAGGTGTGTGGGCGACATTAACCTGCATTTAATATGGAGAAATAATTGGCTGCTCACAGCAGGGAGGAAAAAGGGATCCCTGTTTGATAATTGTCCTGTTGCTAAGAAGCGTGACCTCCGGATGACTGCCGATGGAATACTGAGGGATCATATGAGGGGACAGTATTTATAGAGACAGTGAGACGTGAGTTGGATGTCTGGAGATCGGCATCGGTGTCAGTCATGACCCCACCGAGCTGGGGCACACGCACACACGTGCAAATGTCCTGGGATCGACAGGAATAACATGCTGTTAACAATTAGTGCTCCTCTCAGCTCATTTAAATTTGATTCTCTAAAATTAAACGATGTTGACGTGGGGGCATTTTTATTCACGGCGATGAAAATAATTCAACTAAGCTCTTGGTTTGGTCTTTATTTAATTCTTGGTCCAACTGGCTCATGTAGTTGCCTGCATTAAAATATATTTCAGAAGTATTTGATCGAAAACAACAATTCTTATTCTTATTATTATTATTATTATGAGTATGTATGAGTAAAGAGTTTTAATAGCATTTTTTAATATTGATAATATATCAGAGTATCCTCATATATTACCAGCAATATTTATCACACTTAGATCATGTAATAACTTTGATTCACCTGTAAGTGCACAGTAGAAACTTTTTAGTGTGATGATATTTCCATTCATTTCCACAGCATGCAGAATACAAGTCACTCTCCCATAATCTTGTCTTCATAGCTAGAAAAGAATAGGATTATAGTTTTGTTGGAGATGCACAAAAACCACTGCTATTTGTTGTTGCAATATGTCCTTAAAAGTGAAACAATAATTCGAAAATGGTTTGAAAATGAATTTTTTAATTAAATGAGAAAATGTGTTGTCTATGTTGTTGACACATTTTTATATCACTTAAGAAAGTGATATAACCTAAGCAGCATGACAGATATAGAGCTGTTTTGTCACTGTGGATACAGGCTGTGAACCAAACAACTTTCTGGCTGTGAACGTAAAAGTTATTTTGGAAAAGTGTCCAAACAGAATGGAAACTCTTGTTTATAGACACACACACACTTGCATACACACATACACTATGTGATTTGACTTCTGATGCTTAAAGGTCTGACCAAATTAGACTGTATAGATACTTAAAAATGGCGCCGTGATTATGCCGTTTAAGCCGCTGGCATGGCAGATGACGCCTCATGTCTCTTCACCTTCCAGGGCCGTTGCTCCAGAGAGAACTGCAAATACCTGCACCCTCCTCCACATCTGAAGACCCAGTTGGAGATCAATGGCAGAAACAACCTGATCCAGCAGAAGAACATGGTCATGTTGGCCCACCAAATGCAGCTGGCCAACGCCATGATGCCTGGCACGCAGCTACCACCAATGGTGAGCGGACACACATGTATGAATACACCTCAGCTGCTGCACATGGTGAGAAACTGACAGCTTACACAGACCCCGCGCTCGCTTTCCTTTTAGCTTTTGACTTTACTGAGTTACCGTTTCGCTGCCGGCACCATGAGATTTAACTGCTCTCCTCTCCCATCCAGCCCATGTTCTCTGTGGCACCGGGCCTGGCCACCAACGCCAGCGCGGCAGCAGCAGCTGCGGCCGCAGCCTTTAACCCCTATCTGAGTCCAGTGTCGCCCGGCTTGATGCCAACAGAGATCCTGCCCAGCACCCCGGTCCTCATGGCCTCCAGTCCCACCGTCAGCCAAGTTCCCAACGCTGCCGCTGCAGCCCAGAAACTGCTGAGGACAGATAGACTTGAGGTAGCTATTTGGACTACTTAAAATTGTCTTGTGGTGAGAGGGCACACGGTCGAGAATAAACCAGCTCCTCCCTGGAAACTCCAAAGCAGTGGAGTTCTTTCGCAGTGGGAGAGTCAGACTGGAATGATAATCAGTCTGCCACAGAAATTGTATTAATGAGCGATTCAACAGTGTTGTATAATCTGCTCCTATTTAGACTCCGATTTTATGTACCGTATTCACCCACACTCTTGCTCTTGTCACTGAAGATTCTAATAGCATATTGACAGAAACAATCTCATGCCGAAACTGCATGTTTTATTTTATCACCCTGCGTGGTTTCTTTTTAATTAATCCTGACATTGTCCTTGTGCGGAACACATTTACAGGTCAAAATAACTTCTTAAGAGGAAGATGCGTAACAGGAAAAAGGTTCCGGTTTTGTAGCATTTGCTGCCCTCTAGTGGAGTGTATTGGAAATTCAAACGTTTTACTTCTACTTTTTTTAAAGGATGCAAAGTTCATTATCATTTAAAAATGTGTTTGCCATATGTTAGACAAGTCTGTGTGACTTTGACGTGATGTTTGGGTCATTGTAGGTGTGCAGGGAGTACCAGAGGGGAAACTGCTCTCGGGGGGAGGACGAATGTCGCTTTGCTCACCCAGCCGACAGCACCATGATCGAAACCAACGACAACACCGTCACTGTCTGCATGGACTACATCAAGGGCCGGTGCTCCCGGGAGAAGTGCAAGTACTTCCACCCGCCGGCCCACCAGCAGGCCAAAATCAAGGCCGCGCAGCACCAGGTGAACCAAGCCACTGCCGCCGCAGCCATGGTGAGCAATCACACGTAGTCATCGTGACTCACACCAGTGCACAGATTAAAGCCAGCAGTAGGGCTATATACTTCCTGTCATTGCTGCTCTCATGTTTGTAGGAATTCTCTTTTTGAATGTATATGAGTGCACTTGTCTTAATTCATGTGACAAAGTGATTGTGTTCCTTCATGTTATCTTCCACCACAACCCGAGAGTCAGTTCCTCTGGTTTTTTTTTTCTTTTCTGTCTGATAGCCTTTATTGTTTTTCTTCTTCCTTTTTATTACTTCTCTTCCTCTTGGTATTATAAAAAGACTCCATTGTGTTCTCAGTCATGTGTCATTGAGCCAGTCGGCTGCACAATATCAGGAAGGTTGTTGTTGTAAATAGCAGTAATTGAAATTTTATTGTCATTTGTTATGACTTATTTTCAGTGGTATTGCATTACAACAAATTATATTTATTTACAGGTTATGTAACACCCTCTTTGATATTGTCAAATTGCGGCAGTTGAATTTATTCAAGTAGCAGTTCATTTAAACATTCTCATAATTTAGTCTTTTCCCTGTTAAATTAAAATTAATTACATGTCACTGTTATTATATACAATTTATTAAAATATTTAACTAAGATTTTAACTAAACAGTCCAATCAAACAGCATGTGTTTGTTTTTGAAACACCAGAGTCAAAAATAAATTATATTGTGCAGCCAAAGCAAAACTACTGTAGGTTCTCTTTTGTTCTCGACTACTTTATTTTATGGACTAAATATTAATGTTGCTGCTTTATTTGTTTAGCTTGTGTGATAGTAGCTACTGCAGACTGGTACTTGATTATTGATGGTTTAACAGTTGAACAGTAGAGCTAGTGTCTACACTGTGCATGCATTAGTCCTGTTATCCCTTTTGTATATTGCATTCCAATGATTTGTTTTTTATTTGTTTTTGTTTTTTCTCACCTATACCCAAACTGCACTGCTGCCCCCATGATGCACCTCTGCTTGCTGGTTTATGTTAATGCGCTTGACCCCCATTGGCCCATTGCCATCATGTGCTCGCTGCCTGCTAATTAAGACTCAGTCGGCTGTCAAATCACTGAAGCGACCCCTCGACGCAACCTTTGACCTGGTACTATGACCTTTCACCTTTTAGCTTGGCATGTGGCTTTGATGTAGAGCAGTGTTTTAACCAAAGATGTCTACTTGTTTATGTCGTCTCTGTTTCGGTGCA
This sequence comes from Synchiropus splendidus, assembly GCF_027744825.2. Classification (NCBI taxonomy): domain Eukaryota; kingdom Metazoa; phylum Chordata; class Actinopteri; order Syngnathiformes; family Callionymidae; genus Synchiropus; species Synchiropus splendidus. The sequence goes on along the minus strand of NC_071346.1, from coordinate 11,908,353 downwards.
AAGTCTGTGTTTTTTTTTTTGGTTTTTTTTTTTCCTCCTGTTTATCTTTTGTTAGCGCTTCAAATGAAATGATTGTGGTTTGGGATCAAAACAAAGCAAAAATGTTAGCAGTGATTTTTGTTGAGGATGAAAAAACGTCAATCCACAATCATTTCACCATGGCTTATTTAACAAAGGTTAGTGAGGGAAAAGGAAGAAGAGCTTTTTAAACGCTTGTCTTGTTCCTGTCGAGTGTCTGAGTCAGTGACGGGTGTTGTGCTGCCGATTAATAAACTGTGCATGTGTGTGTCTGTCGCATGTCAGGTGGAAAGGGGCGGGGCTAAGAGGAACCTCCAGGGGTGATTGCACATGTACAGAATTTACCGTTCAACTGATAGTTCACTCCACCAAACCTCACTGAAAAAAAATGGCTTCTGCTCGAGATGTTTGTAGCTTGGCCGGAGTCCATTTTTGGCATTTGTCTGCGAGTGAACCATCATTTAAACACGGCTTACACAGTTTATCATGGAGCTAGCAGTGCAGCCTCCCTTTCTCTGTGCTTCCTTCCTGTTCCAACTGTTGTCAGCAGCTGTGTTAGTTTAATGCTTGCTTCGATCACCTAGTCAGACCAAAAGTGCAATAATCAATTGTCCTGTTAAATTAAACTAATGTCAGTACTTGTTTAGCTCCAGTAGGCATCATGCTCCTGCTTGTGTAGTACTTGTGTCAGGTCGCTGCTTGCTTGCTACTGATGATGATATTTTTGTTGAACAAAAGGATGTTTTAAAGCTGTTCTTATGATGTTCGCTAACTATTGTTTCTTTTTGTTTTGTTTTTCTTGTTTTTTTTTTCACCTCTCTCTAATTCCCACACACTTCTCCATCTTTCACTTCCCTCTCACTCACTCCCCTGCCTGTGACGGGACAGGGCATCGCCCCTAGTGTAATGGCGCCCCTGCCAAAGAGGGCAGCCCTGGAAAAAGCCAACGGGGCCTCTGCCATGTTTAACACCGGCATGCTCCAGTACCAACAGGCCCTGGCCAGCATGCAGTTTCCGCAGCAGGCTGCTTTCCTCCCATCAGGTATGGTTCCAAAGCAAACCGCAGCTAGAGTTTGACCACACAGACGACGCCTTAGTGACTCTGGCTGTGGGTGGAAAGAGGATGCCGGCTATATTTGCAACCCAAGAGGTTTTCATCAAATGTGCTGATACGGCCAATATATAGCAAAGTAAACAGAAAAAAACTTATTTTTTTTGTTTCACGCCTTCAAGCCTCATCTGCTAACCAATGCTCCCAAATAACTTCCTTTAACTTAAAAGGTCAGTTAAAGGGAAGATGGTGGTCAGTTGTTAAAGTAGAGACTGTTTTGGGTTTTTTTTTTTTAATGACCCAAAAGTGTAAAAATATGGACAGCTCATTAAGTGCTCAGTGTGGGCAGCTGGACTTGGAGATTTCATCTTTAAATGGAATATTTATTGATATATAAAGCAGTTTAATTGTGGCACTTTGCTTGAGCGTTCTTGGAATGTATGCTGCTTTGATCTGTATTTTTGCACAAATAGTTTTCATTTTGCTCAATGTTCTGAGGTCAGACATAGAAGTCGCGTATCATATCTTAAGGAGTGATTTTGGTGTTCTGGGAGTAGAGAGTAATTCCGTTCAGAAGTTAATAAAAGCGATGCTCATCTTCTCACGAACACACTTCTAGGCTGCAGCGAGTCTTCTCAGTGATGTAATGACAATAAAGTTTAAACACAACAAGAGCAGGGGCAGCTGTTTAGCTATGTTTTCTCATGGGATTCTCTTCTTCAATTTTCAGTCATCAGACTGTGGCCTAAATTCTTTTTTTCCGTGATCAAACCTCAATATTTAAGCTAAGTCCAGCACATACTTTGTACTTTGTTTATATAAACATGAGCACACAGAGATGTTTTCTTTCACTTGTGCAAGTCCAAGACTTTATCTGCTCTGTAATGTCCGCTTGTTTGTAGTTGAGGTTTTGGCGAGACAAGTTCCAATTGCCCACACTCGGCTCTCAGAGGAAAACTATGAGATGCTTCAGTATAATGTGCTTGGTATGGCAGTGCATGGCCACGATCTGTCCCAAACAATGTAATGTCTAACTTCCCTCTCTTGTTTTACAAACTGAAACCAATGTGGTATTTGCCAGTTATTTCTCATGACACTGAGCTTTGGCTGGAGCTTCGGTGAACGTGGATCCTGGTGTCTTTCAGTTTCGGCAAATTTAGCTTCTGTATCTTGCTTTTGTTTCACTATATCACTTCGGGTGACGCGCTGAAGGCGACAGTTTGATTGCAGACTCATGGGTTTTCACGACTATCACTGGTCGATGATTGTCAGAAATATTAACATCTTTTTTTGTTTGTTTGTTTTGTTTATCACCTTATCTCTCCCCACACTCTAACGAACCTTGTGATGGGCTGTTATGATTTCTCTTCCCTATCCAATCCACTTCCTGTTGCACTGCATGATGGGCAGGCTCAATATTGTGCATGACTCCTGCGGCCAGCGTTGGTAGGTTCCAGCTTTTCCTTCTTTTACTTCTGTGTAGCCTCGTGTCTATGACTCGCATGTCGTCCTCGTCTAAACAGCAGCGCTAAAGCTATTCTGTGAGCGTCAGTGTCACAACAGGCTTCGGTGTACAATGCAGCGTATTCAGTTGGGTCAGCTGCTGTCTGTCTGTTTAGAACAGGGTTGTCCAATTGCATTTCCTAAAGACTACCTTGACTGGCCCCAAAGGACGGAAGAAAATGTGTCTAAAGTTTACTGAAATATTGCAATGCAAGAGAATGAGGTTACATGTCTACAATGTTATTTCATTGTAGAATATTATTATTACAAATAATCTCAGACTTTTTTATGAGATTAATATCTTGGTAACTGAACTGTGTCACATATATATAACTGTGATGTAAAGACACTTGCTTACACAGCATGTTTTTTAATGTAATTTACGTATTTTGAGCGAATACCGTGAAATTACCATCATGTTGGGAGAGATTAAAAGAAAATGAAGATGTTAAAAAATAAGTTGATATCCTTGGAATTCAACTCGTATTGAATGAGGGTCACATAAACAAAGGCAAATGGCCGCATGTGGCGCTAGGGCCGCACTTTTTAGATGATTTCACCAAGGTTTTGCTATTCTATTCTGGTTTTAGGAGTGATATATATAAGTTTGAGGCTAATTCCAAATATAAACGTGATCTTTTGACATTTTAAGACATTATTGTGATGCATTTAGCTGCCATTTACATATAGTAGTATATGTAAATGATATAATATAGAGTATAATTTGAAATCTCAGTTTCATTTGGTATGTTTTATGTAATCCCCTCTTTTTTACATAGTAATATATCAGAAATATATTGCATAATTTTTTGATGACCAAGAAAATATCATCTTTGTATCTATCCTACATTTAAAATTTTCACAAGTCATCTTGTGTTTTTTATCAGGCCCTTTGTAGAGTATGTAGACTGGGTAGAATACCTCCTCGCTCTGTGGTTTTCCCCGTGCTTAACTTGGCTTCTGGCTGATCTAATATGACACCTGTTTAAAAACATTAGGAATGTCTGAGAGAGTTCATTTGCCCTCCCACTTCTCATCTGCCCCCAACCTGGCGCTCAGGTTTTCTGTCGACACGTCAAAAAATTGCAGGTTAATTTGAGATTTTTGCAATCTGTAGATGTAAATGGGGATTTTTTCAGGAACCCAACACCTCGCCGACTGAGACACAGGAGTGTATTGTCATCTGTACTTATTAAATGAGGCTTCTGTGTGGAACAGACATGGCAGCTTTTTAAGTTAGTTGTCGCCTGAAAATACAGGTTTAAAGCTCATTCAGACTTTTTATTGTAATGTTTCTATTGGCTCACTGGTTGGTGTGCTGTAGGAGTAGCCTGACCTTGGTACTTGTGAGTTGTCTAGTTGATATACTGGTGAGTGTAGTTTGTGACTGTGGTTTGTCTCTCTTCTCCACCGCTCCAGGAAGCTTATCTGTTATGCTACACCCTCAGCTCATCTACTCCAGCATCTCTCAGAGGTCCCTAGAGCATCCCACTCCTGACGCAAACGTGAACTTTAAAGATTGAGCTAGCTTAACAGTCCAACGGTTGACCTCTGTGCCTATGTAGGCAGCAGTGTGAAAGCTCAGCACTTGTTTTCAATGGCAATGAGAGGTGTTGGGTTCCTGACCCGGTCCATTCGATGCGATAAATTCTTTTTATTGTTTATTGAACTCCACTCGACATGATCGACATCCTGCTATTGTTTAGCAGCACAGACTTCAAAATGGCAAGCAAATATTGACAGACATTGTTGTCGGAGTTCCCTCGCGCAGGCAGGCGGCAGAAAGGGGGACGGGGTAAATCGAATCTCTCCATCTCGCTCTCTCTGTCTGTCTGTCTCCCCGTCTGTCTCACTGTCTCTGCCTGGTGTGAATGTGGCTCCACTGCTCCTACGTGTATTTTTGCTTACATGATTTTCCCTCCAAAAAAGTTCCCATGATGCACGGTGGTACTCCAGTCACTGTGTCTGCAGCCACCTCATCTGCCACAAGCGTTCCCTTCGCAACTGCCTCCACCAATCAGGTTTGCACCTTTATCGCCTCACTTCTCTCTCTCTATCTGTCTATCTCCCTCTCTCTTAGTCCTGTATTTGCACATGAACCAATGGGAATGCTCGTGTCTTGTAGCAAGGGGTGGGTTGCTCGGTAAACTCCTTCTTGTTGGCCTTCACTAGAGTCCAACATACTGTTAGCTTTTTCAATTTGTATTTTAAATGCTCTGTATCTGTGTCCCCGTTGTAACCTCAATTTTTGTCCTTTCCCATTTTGAGGACTCTTCCTTATCAAAGTTGACTACCAACGAATACATGCAATTGGTATGTATACGGTAGTTGTTTTCCCCCCCCCCCCATTTTCGAGCCACCCGCACAGCTTCTGCTCTCTGTGCCTTTGGTGCTTGGCATTTTGATTTAATTTCTTCTTTTTTCGCTGCTGCTTTCAGCACATAAGAAGAGCTTAACCATGACTCAGAAAGAAGCCGTTTCTGTTTCCAAAAAAAGAAAGAGCAGGCGTTCCCAGAATTGCCCTGAGGCGTGCAGGTCAACAACATGGAGAACTTAGATTTGCATGGGGTACCACCTCACTGACACCAAACCTCCCCCATCTCTACCTTTAACCTCCCCCAAACCCTCCCTGCTGTTATAGCTTCATGAACCCCTTCAAGGATTGCGCCAAGACGCTTCTTTTCTTCTCGGTCATCTTCATCTTTTTTTCCGCGAAGAAGCGACTCAAATGTGGTCCTCTGTGCTGACGACTTCGCCTGAGAGCGGTTTGTCTTTGGAATGCCCTGTTTGATCAACTGTCTGTCTACCCGCAGATTCCAATAATATCTGCAGATCATCTGAGTAGTCACAAGTACTTGACTCAAATGTAGTTCCTCTGGAGAACAGTGAGTGTCTTTTTTATTCCTCCCAATCTCTCCATCTCAAATGTGATTCATTTTGGTTGCAGTGAAGACTGTATTTGCAGATTGCTTTTTCTCTAATTCCCCAGGTTTTATCGTATCCCATATACATTCTAGTGTTTATGAGAAACAGGGTGCCACAAGGGCTGATCATTGGAGTGTTTTGCTCTAAACACTGTCTGTCGGTGTGTGTGTGTGTGCGTGCGTGCGTGCGTGCGTGCGCGTGTGTACACATGTTATTGTGTATGTTTGTTTTGGCCAAGAGAACAAGAGTTTGTGTGTTTGCTTAGTTGTGAGACCAAATCTCTTCAGCAAACTAACAAATGTATTGTATGGTGTACCTCAAGGGTCCGTCCTTGGACCTGTATATTTGAACTCATTTGCGATGTGGAAATGTTTGTTTTTGTCTCTTGTGAGATTTGACTTTTGAAAAACACCTGTGTGTTAAAATAACTGGGTCATTATTGTTAGGTTTAAGTTTGGTTCAGAGTCCTGGTTAAGTTTAGCCTTTTGGTTTGGAGGGTTAAGTTCAGGATGAGAGGCTAGAGCAAGGTCCTCACAAAGATAGTGCGACTCAACTGTGTATGTGTGTGGCTGTTTGTACGGTACATGTCTGTGTGTGTTATCATTGGAGCGTTATCAGTTGCTAGATAAACTACGTCAGTGAAGAACATTGTTAGCGTTTTCCTTTGTGATCAAGTCTTGACATTGTTGACTTGTCGCCTCTGTCCTCTCCCGCAGATCAAACGAATGTGTGATGGCAGCGTCCACGCCAAAACAGTTCAGCCTTTATCTACATAAACCTTCCGAATGTTAACAGGTGGGATGAGGAGGGTCTCTCGCGAGAAGGTCTCATCACCACGCGCAAACAACAAAGGTGCAACCCACAGATCTGTTCAGTCCTCCAACATATCAAGAAGACAAATTCAACGTCCTGCCGAGAGACGAGACAAAAGTTCGCCTCCCGTTCACCACTTAGCACTCAATTTATTTTCTCATCATTTGCATTCTCTGCACACAGAAGGTGGAATAGTTGGATGAGTCAGCCGTCAGGGCTGGTTCTGTAGAAGACCAAGATTTTTATTATTATTATGATGATGATTTCTTTGATAATTAGCCATATTTCATAGTTTACAAACACATGCACCTTGACTTTGAATTGACTTCTGAAAGGCACAAACTTTTACAGGAATCTTTGGCCAAATCGGAGGGGCGTGTACAGTATTGTTTTTAGAGATACTAGTGAAACTAGATGTCGAAATGAGGGTCTTGGACATATGAATGTTCTTGGTAAACCAACATACCTGTGTACCTTGGAAGCACCGCCAGGTCTCACCTTGTCACGTGCCATCAAGGTCATGCAGCTCCAACCAGAGTGTTAATCTCAGCAGTGTTATTTGTTTACCCAGGGTGAAATTTTCTTTTTTGTATGGCTCGTTGTGTTTTTATTTTGTTTTCAGTTTTCAGTGAAAAGTGGGGTTCTTATTGGTTTTATAACATTTGACTTCCTTTTAAACAAAAAAAAGGGTGTTTTTTTTTCTTTGGAGTTTGTTATACCTCTGCCATTGTTGTTCTCGTTCTCGCTCCAGTCCATCGACTCTAAACCCTGGTGAATGATTTGATCCATTTTGAGCCGTCTCTTCTAAAGAGGGCGGGCCATTTTAAAACTGTGTGAAAGAAAGATCCACTGTCGAGCGCTAGGAATTTAGAAACAAAAAAAAAAAAGTAGGTCATTGAAAACCACATGTGCACTTGAACTGTTGTGTGCTTATTTCAGTCCTGAGACAAGCTTCACTTTTAAGAAACACGTTCACTTGTAGTCCTGTCTGCATAAACCAAAGCACAGTCTCATCTTCAAGGGTTACATATATAGCTTCAGATCGGTGAAATAACCCCAGTATAATCCCAGTTCCTGTCTAGTTTCTTACCCGATTGTACCTAACAAAGCCTTAGATTGAAGGTCCTAGACCAGTCAAATGTAATCCGATCACCATGCAGGTAAAAAACACCAATGATGTTCTCTCACGTTTTGTTTGTGTTCAAGTAAGAATAACTCTTAAATCTATCATGTGTTACTTAAGGATTTCAGCCTCACTGAGGCTCGTAGTTGTAGATTTTCCTTTTTTTGCCTTACTATATATTACTTGACTACTTTGATATAGCCTTGTTAGATTTTCAGTTAGAAGAACCGTTGAAATAATAATCTGTTGAGTCAATATCCACTTCATTCATATAGCTGGATGTCATTGTTTCGAGTCGGTGTGGCGTCACTGGGTTGCTTTGTCGAGCTCTCGTACACCAGATCCGTCGCGGCTCTCTTCAAAACACCCGAATGTTTCAACCGACTTCTTTTTGTTTCTCGTGTTAAGATATATATTGTATGAAAGTATAGATTGTCCATGTTTTAGAATATAGTTGTTTTCTACTGTATCCATTTCAACAAATATATATATGTACTTACGTTTGAATATTTCTTAAGTTTGCCCTGAATGTCAGGCCAAAACGAGCAGTGAGATTGACGGGTGTGTTTTTGTTTCTTTTGGTGGAGAGGTGAATATATGAGCAGGAAAGCTGAGACTTTTCCACACGGGTCAAGTCGAGAGAAAAAAAAAAACAACAAAAAAAAAGAAATAAATGCTGCAGATCATGAGTTTGAAACCTAAGGGACGAAGGTTGACTTTTTGCACTTCTGTATATAGTCAAATGAACAGAGAAAAAAATGTGTATCATAATGAGATATTATTTTGAATAAGAAAAAAAGATCTATAATTATAAGGAATTTTGTTAGGTTAATTTAAATTCGTAAATTAGATGACCAGCTAAAATTGCTTGCAAAGTTAAGGCACTAGTTTCTTGGCCAATGCATTCAGAGAAAGCTACGCGCGTTTTTGTCTTATTTTGTCGGCGGCTGATGTTGCCAGGGAATGTTGCCAGGGAGTAAATATCCTTATGTCATGCTGACTCCACCCACTCACACGATGTCATATTCTTGACTTACTGCTGCACCGTCACCACCGACGGGATGCAGTCCAGGCTGCACGTTTAGGACCATACTGTCCCGTCCCAGAAAAAGGTTGAAGGGAGTCGATCCCAGCTACTCAGGGTAAGAGACAGGGGATGCCCAAGACAGACAGGGAACTTGATGATTTAGTGCTGTCAATAGATTCAATCTTTTAATCTCAATTAATCGCACCGCAGCTGAGTTAACTCGCGATTAATGGCAAATGAATCGCACCTTTTGTATCTGCGCTGAATGTAACTTAAAGGAGGATGTTTAAACAATAGTGTTTTCCACTTGCAAACATTTGTTTACTCCAACAACCCAACACAACAGTGTCAAGAACATTCTTTAGATCGAGCTCAGCGGCTCAACAACATGCTGAAAGAAACAGCATGATAAGCATTAAAGGCTCCTCTGGTGTTGATAACATATTCCTTTATTCCATTTAAAACCAATGCAAAATGTGTGATTAATTTGCCATTAATCGCAAGTTAACTCTCCTGTAGTGCGATTAATTGAGATTAAAAACTGTGTACGATTGACTGCCTTAATTCACATGCCTATTCGTACCGTCACACAGTTGCCTCCTTTAAATCCAAAGTAATTTAATCTAACTGTTCACCCTTTTATCATGAATAAATATTTAACATTTTTAACTTTTTTCTATTCCCAAGTTATCATTTAAAACATATTATATATTATATTGTACAGTAAAACAGTGGAGAAAGAAATCATAACAGAACTGCAGAAAAAAATAATACTAAATTAAACAGCAATGAGAGCTGAAAATGAAAATGAAACGTTATGAGAGAAATAAATATATATGTATTGAATAAATAAATGAAATTATTTAAAAGCAATATAAAAAAAAATACAAAGTAAAGTGTATGCAAGAACATTGTACTAAGATGCAGCTTTAAAGAAAAATACCTGTAAAAAGTGAGAATAATCTTTCATTAAAAATAAGGCTTGTGTTTTATAGTGTACAATTGGTAGCCACAAAAGGACCGACTACAGTCAGACCCCGGGCCACAACACTGACCCTTACTTCCACACGTATGGTCCCAAACTTTCGACTTGGACTGTGTCGCCGTGTTTTGACTGCATGTAAGAGTATAAATAAAAGACATGAATAGACTTATATAAAGAGAGATTCAGATATCAGAATACACAACACTCTTTATCTTTTATTTGATGCAGTAGGAAATACACACAGGTTACTTCCACTCATACTACTCTGAATATCAAAGGTTCTTCTGGTATTATTCACAGGATAATGAACTAGTACACCTTTCTCCAGTAACTCACTCATGAATGTGCACTCAGCAGGCGAAGGCCCCACCAAAATGCAAAATTAGAATGAATGTAACAGTTGGTCACTGTCTGACTGTGTTACTTGCTATCGAACCAAAGCACCGTATTACCTAAAGTAGACGCTCAGTCCGATCACTCTTCCCTGCTGGGGGCACACATATCGCTTTTACTGCTTTTTTTTTTCCTTTGGTTTGTTTATTTTGACTCGTAAGTGCAACCACCTATGTATTTGCTAACTGTTGCCACAGAGATGTCAGATTTGTTTATGCACATTTAACTGTTGCCATAAATGACTCTTGCTGTATGGATGATTAAAAAAAAAAACTAAATAAAAGAATATTTGATTTGCTCATACAACACAGCTGTGGTCCAGTTTTCTTTTCTCAATCCCAACTTCTGCAGCTCATGATGTCATCATTCTGGAATGGCTGACTGTTGCTCAGGTTTGTGTTATATGATGTTTCTGGGTCGTATCTGCTCGTCTCCTTATATATTGTACCTTTGTGTAGCCAGGAGAGGTCCCGGATGGTGAGACACAAGTGTGTGAGAACCGTGCTTGAGCTTTCATGTGAGTATCTTCAACTGCTTTTCTATGATGCTTTTTGCTGAATAAACAGAGCAAAGTATTCTGTTATGTACCACGCAGTGAGGGTGTATAATACAGTGAAATTGTTGTGTGTCAGTCCTCAAACATGAGGTCATAAGGTCAGAGCAAAAGTGCAAAACTCGTCAACTTCGTCATTCACTATTATTTTTTATTATAACAATGATATTAGTAGTTCCAGTAAGTTCCGTGTGGGCGGGGCAGAAACAGGATTTCTCAGTAGGTGAGGCTTTATAACAGAGTATTGGGTTGGTGAGGTTTCATGAAACGTTGTTGTGATTTTCAGAGGCCACCAGATGGCACTGTCTGCTGTGAGATGTTTGGACTAGAGCAACAAATTCAATGAAACCTCACATCATTTCTAAACAAAGAGCGCCACATGGAGGCTTCTGAAAATTTGGACACTGTTTCGTTATACACCCATCACTACTTCTTAGCCTCCATGAAGTCTGAGCTACGTCGCCAAATGTATTTGGATGGACAGATGCACAATAGCTGCTCATGTTGTTGGAATTGTTCATAGTTTTCAAGTCATGAACTTGCTGCCAATGAAGGTGAGTCTGCAAACCTCCAGGGACGCACTAATCCATCTACAGCTAGATGTTCCGCTCCGTATAGCAACAAGGTTAAATGGCATAGAGCTGGGGTCACCAACGTGGCGGCGCGGAGAGACCACAGGAGTAGCATTTTCCAATCATAACCATCTTCTTATTTTCATATCTTGTTACCCCATATTGTGAAAAACAACAATGTTATTGAAAGAATGTCAGTCATTATTCATAATATTACACAGTAAGTTCTGTCTTTCCTTTGATGGCAGCACCTCAGGTCAGGCAGTGCCCCTGGCGTAGCTTGCAGTTGGTTGGTGGTCACTGCTGAAACACCTGGTCACATTTGTATTTCACATTAGCGTTTACATGATTCATTTCTCTTGGTCTGTGTGTTTGCGATCACATGGTTTAGCTGGTGCTGACCGGAGAGAATCTCTTTCCAGTGACCACATGACCACATTTCATGTCATCTTCTGATGGTAGAGGTCACAGTTTCTGTGGCGAGGAGACGGAGATTGTTGCGTTCGAAGGGAAAATGACATTTTGGGAGGCGTAATGGGATGTGAGTAATTATTACATAGTAGTTATTAGATGTCCTGTAAAAAAGACTAGTCATGAAAGACAATCCGCTTCAGTGAAGTGTGACCCTGTTTCTGAGGGCACGTTAGGGTCAGTGACCGTGAACATGCGTGAGGTCACGGGTCAGGCGGGCATGTCTGGCCTTGTCTCGTCTGCCCGCCCACGTGACTGCACCGTCTGCTCTTTTATTTTGGTGACGGCTCCTTTAAGAAACCGGAAGTCTGCTCTCCTGACGCGTTGAGGATGTGGGCAGGAAACGACATGCAAGAGAGGAGCGATCACGCTCCGCAGCTCAGTTGCACAACACGGCGGCCTCAAAATGCGCTTTAACGTCGAACTCTGATGTCCAGCCGCGGCCTTCCTGCTCGGTTCTGCAGGCCCGGAGCGCGTGATTCCCACCTCGGGGCTGGTCAGCGGGAGAGAAGCGGCACCGTCGCGGAAAAGGGAGGCGTCTGCGATCGTGTTCTTTAAACCCCCCCAACAGCCATGAGGGAGTACAAAGTGGTTGTTTTGGGTTCGGGTGGAGTCGGCAAATCCGCGCTGACGGTCCAGTTCGTCACCGGCTCCTTCATCGAGAAGTACGACCCCACCATCGAGGATTTCTACCGGAAGGAGATCGAAGTGGACTCGTCTCCGTCGGTGCTGGAGATCCTGGACACCGCAGGCACCGAGCAGTTCGCCTCCATGCGCGACCTGTACATCAAGAACGGCCAGGGCTTCATCCTGGTCTACAGCCTGGTCAACCAGCAGAGCTTCCAGGACATCAAGCCCATGAGGGACCAGATCATCAGGGTGAAGCGGTACGAGAGGGTCCCCATGATCCTGGTGGGCAACAAGGTGGACCTGGAGGGGGAGAGGGAGGTGACCTCTGGTGAGGGCAAGGCTCTGGCCCAGGACTGGAGCTGCCCCTTCATGGAGACCTCGGCCAAAAACAAGGGTTCGGTGGACGAACTGTTTGCAGAGATCGTGAGGCAGATGAACTACACCAGTGTTCCAAGCGGAGGAGACCAGTGCTGCTCCTGCGTGCTGCTCTGAAACACACAGCCGCTCCTGCTCTGCAAAAGTGTTTACATGACAAACTACTTGAATGTTTGGGGACTTTTTTTTTTTTAAAGCAAAAAAAAAAATAGCTTTGTATCTGACACTTCTCTGGAAACGTGCCTCAGCGGGAATGTGTTATTGTGAAAGCCTAAGAGACACACAGCTTTTCTAATGTGATTTCATTGTGGTTTTTATTGGAGAGGAGGGCGTCAGGAGTGGGATCCACTCCAGCCTTCGCTACTGTATTTGAAGTCGTGGACTGTGCTTGTGTTGCTTTTATGTTCCCTCCCCTCCTCAGTGTGCTGACATATGATGGTCCCTCCTCAGTGCACAGACTAGGACCTTGGTGCGTTTTTGCACGGGGGTTGGGGTGCATGGCCACGCCCCCTCCCGTGTCAAGTGCCTTCCTTACTCAACTCCTGTGACCGTGCCAACACTTGAGCCCTTCTCTCTCTGCAGTGCGTCTCGATGGCAATCAGAACTTTTCGCTCTTTTACCTTCTTGTTCTACTTCTGGTTTCACTGGCCGCTTCTAATCTGGATTGGACTCAAGTGGTACTACGACAACTGCAGTTTTGCTGAGTGATGAGCAGGTTTTCTTAAACACTTTTGACACATTGTAATTCTCCCTTTGGACTAATATTGTGCCATTCACCTGTTGGAAGACTTGGAATACAAATCACATTTTATGTAAACTTGTGTTGTCGGTCATTAATTCACATCATTACGGGATGACATTATGACCACCTGTCTGATATTCTGAAGTTCAGATTTGAGGTTTTTCAATCCTTGTTCAGGTGGCGCAGTATTTTGGTAGCAGTGCACTCGTATCGCAACCTTGACACCTAACTAAACTGGTGGCGCTGTGGTTTAAAAATGACGTTAGGTTTCACAGAAATGGAAAGAGTGCCCCCTAGAAGGCTCAGATCCACTTCACTTTTACATCAAAAGTCCAGTTGGCCCATTGCTACTGTTATTACACATTAGTTACAGTTAATGCTCCAGCTTAGTCCAGTGTTACTATTGTTTATGCAGAGCTGAGAAAGATGTTCCAGCCGATTCGAGCGCAGGCTCGCGATACGGAACTCAGGCTAGCGATAGCTACTGTTAGCAACATTGTACTTTGCATTTTGCATATATATATATATATATATATATATATATATATATATATATATATTTCAGACTATGTCACTAGTTTGAAAGTTGTACTTCCTGTTTATGTCGGGGGAGCCATGTTGGATCGCCAACGTTGGGTGATGAACTTGCCATGAAACACACATGGGACGCACCTTTAACTCGAGTCATCTATTGTCGAATATTTCGCAGCAAAGCCGTCGCAGCGATTCCTTTCACATAACTCAGCAGGTTTTGAAATTTCACTCCACATCAAAGACAAACACTCTTTAATCTTCTGCAGTGATTTGCATTTGGCATTTAACAGTCATGACGAATGCACAAACCATCTTCCCTCTTTTGCTCTTAGACAGAAACTGCAAAATAAGAGGAAGTTCTTCTTGAGTTCAACTTTCTCCAAGACCTTTTTAACAAGAAATAAAACCACTCAAGGGTTAAAATAAGAGGTATTAAATCAGGAAATGAGGAGAGTTTGAGCCAAGCATAATTGTATCTGTTAAGGTTTATTATTTTCTCTTTCTGTGGCCGCATCAACTGGTTCCCACTTCCACGTCGTATTTCTAATGAAGTCAAATACACATTAATACAAAATACACAAATACACACAGAGAAAACCAGATATCATGTTGGCGCTGCAGTATTTCTGGAATGTCTTGAGCTTTGTTGAGCTGCTGTTTGGGTTTCAGTGTTGCAGTGATTCCAGCTCAGGGTGGAGCCAGAAGCTTGCTGCCTTGCTCATGAGCGAGGGAAGACTCAGTCAGGAGGCTATTCATTTGATATTTCTACTGAGAGCTTTGGGTGGCGACCAAAACATTATGACCATCTGCCTACTGCCTGTTCTTTGGAACAATGGAGGCTTAAAGCAACAAAAACAAAAATAAATATGCCACAATAGCAACAAAATATCTAACCCAAGACGACATGACTGTGGTCCTCACACATGTCGTCACATGTCACATCGATGGCCTAGAAGTGACAGCACTTAATGTTCACTATCTTCATTAGATTCACATATAACATTGGTTCATATGCTGGAGAATGGTTGCCAACAGCAAGACATTTAAATGTTGACATTTTATTTTGAAAGCAGGTTGGAATGCATTGATAAACTTTCATTTCATTTCCGATCAGTTTGTTTTCTTGTTTCCGTCGCGTCTCTAGCGGACGGCGGCTTTTGGTAGAGACTGGAGGTTTGGCCTCTCAACATGCTTCTCAACCATTTCCTGTTTACCAAAACCAGGAACACTCCAGTGTTGCAAATTGATGGACTCAGCTGCTTGTGGTCCTCCATAGCTGATGACTTCATCTTTCAGATCGCGCTGTCTGTGCGACTCTGTGGTGAAGGGGCGGAGCCCAGTCTGTGCTGGTCATCTCAGCTTCACACCCCATGCAGCTTCTCGAATCTATGGCCATCCTCTAAAACGGAACAACAAGAAGTTGTGAGGGGAAAGAGACGCACGATCAAACGCAGCGCTCAGTGGCAGTATGTCTCCTGTACCTGAAGGAAAATGAAGGGCGAGTCACTGGCGTGGTCCTTGTTTTATATGCTGCCTCCCGCCGGGTGGCGAATTTTGGTGGGAAGGTTATCAGAATCAACTTTATTGCCATGGTCAGTGAGGATCTCACAGACTGGGAAACTGCTTTGGAACAACGTGTAATAATGAAAAAATATAATGATAATAATAATATATGACAACTGGGCTGTTCCTGATCCAAAATGCCATGACTTAAAAACAACTTGTCTGGCATTGTTCGACCTTATGAACAAGAAAGAAAAGCAAAATAAATGGATAAAATGGATAAAAATTCGCGAATAGGATTTTGTTGGGACGTTGACTGGGAAAATGACATCAAGGGGCCTTATACGGTGGCCCTGGAGGGCAAATGACAAACACAAAAGAAGAGTACGACCACAAACCAAAAAGCACATTCACAAATAATTAAAAAAAAAAAATTAAAAAAAAAAACACTTTAAAGTGTAAAGCAAAAAAAGAAAACACAAGTGAAAAAATAAAGACCAAGTTAAAATCTCGCAATCTTTTTTTCAGTTTTTCTTTTCTTATTATTATTTTTTCTTCCACATGTCGATAATGGTGGTGATAAAAAATGTTTTTGTATAATTATCTGGTGTCATTTCACATGATTTCAGGCAAAATCAATATCATTTTCCATATTTTACAAATCCTATAGATATTTCGAGTGCAGTATAGTGGAAAACATTTTTTTTTTTTGCTTTTAATGAGTTTCTTTGCTTTCATAAATGTTCAGGTGACAAAGGCATTTTTGAGTTTTGATAAATTGTCATTTTTTTGGCCCCATCGCTGTCGTGTCACAACCAATTTTTTTTTAATTCCCCAAAATTCGAATTTTGGATTTGCGTTGACCTTCAGAAGGTCCAAGGATCACCATAGTCTTGGACATACATGTTTCATATTTCATTAATCACACAAATGTTAGGAGTAATTTGACAATAATAATAATAATAACATACAAGTGACAGCAAAGAACGTTTTCCCCATAATACTTTTGTTTTTTTTTTACGTGGCAGAAGTGGGCTTCCATAATTTTTCCTTTTCTTTTCAAAGGTCAAAAATAATTTTATCCACCCTGACCCTGACGACTGACCCGGTTTTCAGCCAGCTGTGATGACTCTGCAACAGCGCCCCCTGGCGTGCAGTTCAAAATACACGCGGAATGTTGTTGCTTGACTCTGTGGCTTTCAATGTTTCTTGCCCAATGGAGCCGAACACGGTTCTCCCTTTATACATGAGCAAGCCGACACTTCAGCTGCTTTAGATGAAGCGAGAGTTTGTGGGCGTTGTTTAAAATACTCATCAGAACAGTGGCGTGGAAAAGATCGATCAGTCATTGCTCTGATCATATCAAGTGTCGCGTGACCTTCGCTACATTACCTCACGCTTTTATACAACAGTATAGATAAATAACAGCATTATTACTGTTAGATATTTAGATGTAAAAATACATTTCAGATAGTCTGAAATTGATTTTTGTAATGTTCTCGGATTTATTTATATAATTATGTTATGTTATATTATTGTATATATTGTGAATCTGTCGATGTATTACAAGCCCAAATACTTAACCAAGCAAATACATTTAAAAATATTTAAAAAGTTTGTAAAAAAAAAGGTTGTCTAAAGTTTGTTTTCTTATGCGGTGTCGCAACGTGTGGACTGAAAAATTATAAATATTACGAGGCCCAAAAAGACTCCATTCTATTCACAATTCTATTCATCAATAAAACATGTTTTGTGTTTTCTCTTTTTATTTTCCAACACAAAGCAACTGTCTTTATAATCTCGAGCTGTAGGGGGCGCGGTTTGCCGCCAAACACAAACCCTGAGGAAGAAAAGCGCTTTGAACTTTGGCCACCACCCATTGTATAAGCGGCGGTCGAGTTCCACATAGCAGGAGTCGACACCTGAAGACGGTGTCTGGCAGTGTTTTCTCCGGATTCACTCAAGCAGCTCAGAAGAAGCATGTGGAGGCCAGTGTGTTTGCTGCTGCTGCCCCTGGTATGTGGGGCAACACAAGGGGAGCCAGACTTTTTGGGGAAACTTCTAGTGGTGCCTATGGATGGGAGCCACTGGGTGGGCATCAAGGCCATCGCACAGGAGCTGGGTCGCCGTGGGCACCAGGTCACGGTGGTGATACCTGAGGTCAGCATGCGCATGGGCCCTGGGGACCACTACCAGACGCTGATATTCCCCGTCCCCTACGACGCGAGCTTTTTAGACTCCGTGATGTCAACTCACAAGACCATCATGCATAAGTCGTCTGACCCTCTGTTGGAGAAGGTCAGTGCTCGGTTTTCCCAGATCCAGAAGATCGCAAACCTCCTCCACGTCACAGCAGAGAGCCTCCTCTACAACAGCAGCCTCATCTCTCACCTGGCCCTGCAGGTCAGTTCCACCTCTGGATTCGCCACATTTCATATCCCTGAAATCACTGTCTCTTATCACCTTTTGTGTGAAGGAGTTTGATGCCGTCCTGACTGACCCCATGGTGCCAACCGGGTCACTAGTCGCCCGGAAATTAGGTTTGGGCTCATTTTCCTTAAGTCGCAATAAAGCCAAATAAATAAAAATATATGTTTTCTGTGAACCTCCAGGTCTCCCCACGGTGAATTTGCTGAGAGGTATTCCATGTTCCCTGGACATGCAGGCGTCCGGCTGCCCCATGCCTCCCTCCTTTGTGCCTCGATTCTTCACTGGATACACCGATCGGATGAACTTTAAGGAGAGAGTCATCAACACCTTGGTAAGAGTTTACACGCTGAAAATCTCAAATCTTTCAGAATCTAAATTCATTTTATTTCATTTGGAAATGAGCGATGTAAATTGAAAAAGGGATTTGCAAAGTCACAATGACGAGCCAGGATGCCATGAAACGGTGTGCATGGTTCATCTGGAGCGATAAGCCTCGGTGATTCCAGGTGGACACTCCTTTATGAGCTGGAGCCTGCTGGTCCAGTTCAGCGAGAAGAGGGAGCGGCACACGCCTCACTCTCACCATGTATTGGTGAAATAAAAAAACAAACACATTTTTTAATGATCACAATTGCGCAAAACAAAAAAAAAAAAGCAAACGTTTATGACAATCTATGCCAAAAATTGGGTTCATAATGTTTGACCAAACACAGTCACGTTTGCAGTCAGCGAGTAAAGCTGTGTTTTTATTATATGTAATGTGTTGGTTTTCATTGGGTTTTCACAGGTGGCTGCTGTGGAGCCTCTTTTCTGCAGGCTGATCTACTGGCACTTTGATAACATCGCTGCTCAGTTTCTGGGTGAGAACGTGGGAATCGCTGACGTCTTGAAGGAGTCTGACATCTGGCTTCACAGGTAGAAACTTCATTTCCATATAAGGATTTAAATAATCGTGGAAGTCATGAAAGTATTGGCTCCGCAGAATCGACTTCACGCTGGAGTTTCCGCGTCCTCTGATGCCCAACATTATTCCAGTGGGTGGCATCAACTGTAACGTGAGGAATCCTCTTCCGCAGGTGAAAGACGGTGAATGATAACCATGTTTTCATCCCAATAAAAATAAATTCAAACACTTTTTTTCAGGAACTGGAACCCTGGGTGTCTGGAGAGCACGGCTTCATTGTCTTCACTCTGGGCTCCATGGTGTCCGACATGCCAGATGACTTGACCCTAGTCTTCCTGGAAGCCTTCAGGCAGATCCCACAGAAGGTTCTCTGTCACATTTAAAGTCCAAAGAATGACAAAGAACGCTCAATGCTTTTGCTTTTTCTGGCAGGTGATATGGAGATTCACTGGCACGGTCCCTAACAAGGTTCCTGAGAACGTGAAGATCATGAAGTGGGTGCCTCAGAACGACCTTCTGGGTGAGAGGCTAATCTGCAGTGACGCAATCCAGCTGATGTCACATGCTCATAGTGTTTCTCGCTCCGTTTCTCAGCCCATCCTGGAGCCCGGGCCTTTCTCACCCACGCGGGGTCACATGGTCTGTTCGAGGGCATCTGTCATGGCGTCCCCATGGTGATGTTGCCACTGAACGCTGACCAGCCTGACAATGCTCAGAGGCTGGTGAGCAGAGGAGCTGGAGTGGTGCTGGACATCTTCGCTTTGACGCCAGAGGACCTGGTCCAGGGGATAAACCAGGTCATCAATGACCCCAGGTGACTCCTTCATCTCACTTCAGACGCCGCTCTGGCTCAGCTCTCTAACTGCAGCGTTGTGTGTTCCAGCTATAAAGCGAACATCCAGAAGCTCTCAGCTCTTCACAACGATCGGCCGGTGGATCCCCTCGAACTGTCTGTGTACTGGACCGAATTTGTGATGCGACACAAAGGAGCCAAACACCTCAGATCAGCACTGCATGACCTCAACTGGATCCAGTACCACAGTCTGGACGTGCTGCTGCTGCTCGCAGTGGTGATGCTGCTTCTCCTGACTGTGACAGTGAAACTTTTGAAAGTGTGTTTACGCAAAGTCACCGGGAAGAAGACGAAGCAAGAGTAGTTCTGAGCCCTTTTCACCTCAGTCAAATAGGACTCACCTTATAGTGGTTATGGGGAAATTTCTATACTTTTTTAATGATAGAAATCATTCATGAAATCATTTTTCACACCAGTCATGTGACTTTGAGAAAGTGAAAGGAGAACGTCAAGATCAAAATAGGTTTATTACTCAACAGAAAGGACGACATTGAGGATGTAGCTGTTGGCGGAGTCAGCGTCAGTGGTCACTCTTGCTGGGAGGGAAGAAGGCGTACTCTACAGCCAGAGCCACAGTAAATGCAGCGAATCCCCATTTGAATCCTTTGAGAAACACATTCGAGACGGACGCAGTCTTGGTGAAGCCGCCGGAGTACCTCCAAGCCTCGTTGCTATGGAGACAGATATGAAGCTTTTAGGTTTACATCCACCGTTTACAATTTCTAGCTCTAGCTCTGAGATTTCACTATCAATAATGGACTGAATGGCGAGTCATTTTCAGGGGAACAGATCTCATTTTTATTGAAATGGTTTTTGTGCAAATATTTTTCATTTTGAGATTTTTTTTTTCTTGACTGAATGTAATTCTAAGAAGACATACTTTCAAGGATACATTTACAATTGCACCTCTTAAAAATATTGCCTCAACCAGTTTGCTCTCAAGCTTCAACGTCAGTTTGGTAAAAAAAAAAAAAAAATCACAAGGTTACTCAGGGTTTTGCAAGAATCTGAAGACGTTTCTATGCACAACAGATGACTGTTCAATATCTACATGCGAGGACAAGTGTCATGTTCTGTAACATAATTTAACACAATAAAGGTTCTGACTAGCAGGTTGTCTTTAGTGCACAGCGGTCTTGCCATGAAACTACTCATGTATCCAGTGTTTTCACAAGAAAACTGGCAACGTGTAACATTGGAATATAGCAGAGCTGCTTCAGCAGCCATGAGACTCACCGAGCCCACGGGTCGCTGAGGCCTCTTGCCTGCAGCCTCTTCTGCGTGAACTCCAGCGGGGTCCCCTCGATCTTCCACTGCCTCCAGTCGGGCAAATGGAGCTTTTCGTGTCCATGGTCGCCTCCCATTCTAGGAAACAGGATATTATTATATTGAGAAACTGTTTGGTCAACAAGGTCACCCACTAGTTTGTCACCATTTTTACTTTTCACTTATTATTCCACGTGTTTAATTTCCTTTATAAATTTGGTTGAGGTCAGCTTTGAGAAAAATATGATTTCACTGATCACTATAGTGGAAATATATAATGTCTGTATAAAACAAAACAAGGCACTTGGACGGAACAGTTTAACAAAGAGGGACACATGCTGAAAGATATCAGCGTAGGAAGTACCAAGTTAAAATCCCTCGCACACATACCAATGAGGCACTTATTTTATGTGAGTAAATGCGCCTCAACAGCAGAGAGATCTTAGCTTCAGCCCATGGCAGTCGTGGCATCAAATCTCAATCCAGGTATATGTATGAAAGTCTTTGTCGTCGGGAGTCATGTGTAACATGAACAGAAGATTCCATACGGCAACAGGAACAAAACTGACCGAAGTACGCGGATAGCAGAGAAGCTAGCGCGAGGTGATATCCATGGACTACTGCACTGCACAACGTTTAACATAACACACATCAAATAGTGGAGTTGCTACAATCATGTGGATGTAAGTTCATGAAATTGAACGTCGTTGAATTCGCAAAAAAAAACACAAGGTACCTGAATTGGTTTGTTGTGACCTCTGATGTCAGCGAGTGCTTTGCGACAGTTGCGTCCTTTACGGCAATATTACGGCATATCTTTAGGGACAAAATACGTTTTCTAAAAATGGCGTTCTGTACTTGTACGTTTATTTATTGAATTCATAAAAATAATTCTTAATATTATGTTTCTCGTGTTCTTTTTCCCAACTTTGTGCTAAAGTACAGTTATGCAAGTTAAATCAACGATCTAATGGATCTGAGTATGATAAATTACTAACTTTTTAGACAATGCAAAAAAAAATAATTCAATAATCATCATTTGGTTTAACAGAACTCATTTTACAGTGAATGTGAGATTTTATTGTGTTTACATGTAACGACCAGTTGTCTTTGCCAACAGAAAGGTCAGTGAACAACTCCACTTGTAATTGAAATGAAACACATATGTTCAATCAAAAAGGTTATACATTTACATTTACATATACATGACACTAAAATTAAATCTGATCACATGACAGCAAATCCTGCTTCCCATCATACATCTCGCCATGCTCAGCCTCCATTAGCTTATGACAAAATCATTGATATTTGAATCATCTGACTGTGTTAGTTACTCAAACAAGTCAAAGTTTGCTCTTAGAGCTCAACAGTTCCTTCAGGCACTTCAGATTCTCGCCATCTGGAGCATCAGGCCATGCACTGTGATCTGAGGAGACACAGGAAACAATGTAGAGGGTCAATATAAGATGTAACTGTGTAAATTCACAATGCAATAGTTGAGAGTTTTGGGTGATTTTTAGGTCCCGTCCAGTTAAATTTTGAAGGTTAGGGACGTTATTATGGGTGACCTCACCAGGAATCTGCCACGGAGCATTGTACAGACTCTGTCCTGCATCCACTCGAAGTGTGGCACCCGAAATGAAGGAGGCGGAGGGAGACAGTAGGAAGCAAACTGCAGGCGAGATCTAAACAAAGAAAAAAAGATTGAAAAGCCGTGAAACTAAAATAGATTTACCGCATCTGCAATGCATTAATGTTAATTATCACATGATCTTTACCAGTGGGATTAAAAGATTTCAAGCAAAAATCTAAATAAGTCAAGACAATAACTCAACAGTCGTGATGTTTAGTCTCACCTCCTCTGGTACTCCCAGTCTTTTTGCAGGGCAAAATGGAACAGACATCAAAAACAGTTCTCGTCCTAACTCCTTGTAGTTCTCCATGGCAGTTTTAGAAAATATAGTCCCCTGCACAGACACAAATATATATACATTTGCTCTCAACTAGATACGAAAACAAAGGGTTACACTTACAGGTGCCACAGCGTTGACCCTGACCCCTGAACTAGCCCACTCAATAGCCAGACTCTTGGTGAGGTTGTCCACAGCTGACCTGGCTGCTCCAGTGTGACTGGTAAAGTGACATTTAGGTGACAATAATATTGAGATTTTACATATAAACAACCAGAAAAAAAAAGTCCAGCATTGCGGTGATGCTACTCACGCCATGCCTGGAAATCCTTTCCACATGTCAGCGATGATGTTGACAATCGCACCGCCGTGTTCCTTCATCCAAGCAGTGTAGACTGTGAAGTCCAGACAAAAGATATAAAACAATGACATGACCTCTAACCCACCAGACAGACCAGTGAATTCTTACCCTCCTTGCAGCAGTGAAAGGTCCCAGTTAGATTGGTGTCAATCACAGCCTTCCATCCTTTCGACGACATGTTTTCAACGGGACTGGTGAACTGGCCGCCGCCGTTGTTGACCAGGAAGTCGATCTGGCCGAACTTCTTCAGCACGGACGACACCATGGTCCTCACCTTCCCAACAAAGAGACAGTGTTTCACACCTGCTTTAACAGCATAGTTTCAAGAAAGAGTGTGAGGGAAAAACCTCGTCCTCATTCCGGATGTTGCAGGGCAGTGGGGTGACACTTGCAGGGCTGGAGAGAGGAATTCTTTCCCTCATCTCTTTAGCTGCTGCCTCCAGCCGCTCCAGCTTTCGACTGGAGATCACCACTGAGCAGCCTGGACACATGAAACAGGACCCACCACAGAAGCCAGTATATTCAATGACTAGCAATACTACAAAATCAGCGTGAATAACAGACACTTGTTTAACAACTATTATGGGTTTTGATGGAGGCTTCACATTCTGATCAAAATATTATTTCAAAGATCCATTTTTTTTTTGCTCCCACGTCACCACCATTTTTGAGTAAACAAGATTTACCTAAATAAACATGCAAATAAATAATCTGCTCATGTTTACCAACGGCAGAACCTTGGATTAATGAATGTAAGATACTTGTTACTGTAAGAATCGTTAAAAATATATAGCACCTTTTATATTCGGGGGAAAACAGAGCAGCAAATGCATGAGACATAAATCCTTAGTTTGCGTCCTCACATGTAAACTTTCACAGTCTGTCACTCATTGACAGTGTGTCGAAGTTCACCCTGTCACACAGATCCTGCACATCAGGATCTGTGTGAGCTGAAGAAAACGCGTAAGATTTGAAACTTGCCACTTACCGAGCTCCAGCAGCTCGGTGGCAATCGCTTTTCCGATTCCGGTCCCTCCACCGGTCACTATGGCCACTTTGTTGTTGAACAAGCCCGGTCTGAAGACACTGGCGGCCGCCATGTTGGCTCTGCGCTTCGCTGAAAGATTGGACGATGCGCGCGCCGCGCTCTACTGCCACCTACAGGAATTTCACTTTAAACCATGCGGAATATAAAACAGAATCTAATGCAGCTTCAAGAACGCATTTTGTCGACATATTGAGAGAAAATGTGTTTTTTTTTTCAGCAGTTTTTTTTTCTGTGGGAGTGATCTTGTTGCACTCCAGCTCCAAAATGGATAACAGTGAGTCAGATTTACTGCCAGTAGTGCAGGATATAACTCTGTCATACTGCAGTTTTCCAGGCAATCAGATGGTAATCTGAAAACTCATAAAACTGAATGTTAAACGAAAGCTGCTAGTTTAGTGCCTCATGATATTAGAAGTGCCTCATGGAATTCTAATATCATGAGGCACTTCAGTGAAATTTCTTGACCTGGGTTCTAAAGGAAACTATATTCCACAGGCAAAGTCTTGAATGTGTCAGTACCTCTATATGTGAAGCTCAAGATCTAACATGAACGCAGAGGCAAACGTGAATTATAGAATAGACATCACAGGGTCTAACGTAAGTGAAGGAATGGATGTAGAATACTTAAAAACCCAGGGTCATGACTTCAAGACAAGATTGTGGTTCCCAGCAGGTCATATTTAAGAAAACCAGACCTTAAATGAGGAAGAAGTAATTCAGGAGGAAAGCCTAGTGGCTTCCTGTGTCAATAGAAATTGAACTTTGAATGATTTAAGAAACATGAAAAAGGGCAACAGTTTTAAATGGACTATTTTATAATAGTGAACTACATAGACCAACTATCATCTGTAGGCTTACAAATATAGCAAATGCATTCTGTTCTAATGTTGGCTTGCCGTCGAGTAGAATGTCTGCGAAAATATCACACCACAAGCTTCTCCCTTGTGAATAGAATTAAAGAATGAGTTAAATAAAAACCAAGATAAAAATGTTCCACTCCAGACTGCTTTATTTGTGGCTGTTGAAGTCATGTCCAGATAGGATAAACTGTGAAAACAAAAGTCCCAAATCCAGCAGTGTACATCCACTGGTTTACTGGTCCTTCAACTCCTTCAGCCTCCTGATCGCAGACTTTACTGTGACAGCCGAAGTTGTGCTGCAAAATAAAAAAAAAGTTATTTCAGTAGCAGAACCAAAGGTATGCATTTATAAAAGACAACTTTCCAGGCCATGCAGTTCATCTATACTCAATTCTGCCAGTCTACGTTCATAGAGTATCCCAACGTTTTCAAATGCAAGTATCAAACACAAGCTATAACACTAAGATTTCTCTACAACACCAGTACTTTTACTGACCATTGTGAGTTTAGCCTCTAATTCAAAACAGTTTTTTCTATTTCAAACATCTTAAGAAGCCCTATCCAAACAAAAAACAAGCAGCAGCAACACTTTCCAAAAGCCAGCAAAGACAAAACTAACTTGTAAGTCCAGGCTCCACCAGCCACGGTCTTCATGCAGGACCCGCAGTGCCAGATGCCCACAGCCCTCCTCTTCATTTTGGTCTGCAATGCAAAAAGCAATGAATGAATCGTTCATAAAAAGGTCAGCCACAGAAGCTCCAGGTGGGACTTACCTTGCCACAGAATGAGCAGGTGTACTTGGCATGCTGGGAGATTTCAATTTTCTTCACCATCTTCCTCAGCGACGCACCGTAACGGGTGCCATATTTACCGACGATCCCCACCTTCTTGGTGCGCTTGGCCTGTGCAAACAAGTAGAGATGGATTTTCACTTTACAGTCTAACATTTAGGACGAACTACATGACAGCTGCACAATCGAATCCCTACCGGGATTAAGCCCAAATTAACTTGAGAGTCCGGGTTACATTGCTGAACGCCTCGGTCTGGACACTTGAAGTTAGTTCTAGGTGAAACGCGCTTCATCTTCCAGTGAGCTACTTAGCATGTTGCTAATTCAGCTACCACTTTTCTGCTTCGCGTTCAGAATTTCATTTGAAGCCAGGCAGAACTGTATGCTTTCAATACACTTTATAATTC
Source organism: Synchiropus splendidus (assembly GCF_027744825.2). Lineage (NCBI taxonomy): Eukaryota > Metazoa > Chordata > Actinopteri > Syngnathiformes > Callionymidae > Synchiropus > Synchiropus splendidus. The sequence goes on along the minus strand of NC_071346.1, from coordinate 11,882,305 downwards.
ATAACTATGGCACTAAGAGCGGGCGCCGACGGCCCATACGAGGACTCGTCAACCAGTATTTGGGTTTTTACACAGCACCGGTGGCAGCCATTACTGTCAATATCAGAGGAACATCACATCAAAACATCGGCATTTTCTTCTTCGCAATGCGACCTAGTCTACAAATAGAGTCTTGAACGAGTGTCTCGCAACATTACTGAACCATTATATGAATTGTTATGGTGTTATAGGGACGGGAAAGGACAGATTAACATGGATTGAAGTCAGACATTCAGCCCTCACCATCGTTTCAGTGGAGACGCAGGTCCAAAGAGGGAGTGTGTAGTGCGCGTGCGCGATTTACCCACTGAAACATGTTGCATTATGGGAATTTGAGTATTTACTGCGGCCAGCGCGGAGATGAGCTGACATGTTTTATATATTGGATCTTTTTTTTGACAAAGTGATTGTTTTGTTTTTAATGTCATAGTGTTTTTATTTCTGATTCATGGTTTGATTTTATCACAGTTGTTTACTGTAACTAAGGACGCTGGCTTCATAAGACTCGCGCATGCGTCGTCTTCTCACGGTCGTCAACATCCTCGCAGACACAGGAGCGAAAATGTTTGTCCACCTTGTCCTGGCAAGACGATCGCGTTTATGTCAATATAACGGCTGACCTTTTTGTTAACCGGGTAATACTGAGCTAAAGCCATGAAGCTCACACGCAAGTTAGTGCTTGCCAAGGCTAAAGCCTCTGACTTGGAGAGCGTGAGGAAGCTAAACTGCTGGTAAGTTGGTCAGTTTGAGTCATGCCTTAGGTTTACCTCATGTGTATGTATGGTTAATATATTTGGGCTTTCGTTTCAGGGGATGCAACTTGACTGATGTAAGTAATGAACACCGGCCTATATATGTTTGTAAGCTCATTAAAGGCTCACTAGCACTGACTTTTATCCCGAACTACATTATATTAAGCTGCCTCTTTGCAATCTTTTTATTTCAGATTTCCATCTTTTCTGAAATACCAAATGTTGAAGTTCTGACTTTAAGGTTGGTTGGTGACGCCCACTATCTTTTCTTCACATCTCATGAGGCTATTTCTCTCTTGTTCTCTCTAGTGATAACAAGATCACATCTCTGTCCCCATTCTCTGGCTGTCTGTCACTGACTGAGCTTTACCTGAGAAGAAACATGATCCAGTCCCTGTCTGAGCTCACTCATCTACGGCCACTGACTCACCTCAGAGTCCTATGGTTGGCTGAGAACCCATGTTGTGGTGAGAACACGAGCCAGTATCGCCTCACTGTCCTGCGCTGCTTACCTGGCCTACACAAACTGGACGACCAAGGTTAGAATGCACAATTGTTTTGTTTTAAATCCATATTAAAACTGTCTTTAATGGCTTGATTATGTACACGATGAAACTGCTTTGTTGCCACACTGAAGTTTGCTGTTGTGTTTGTCCAGTGGTGACAGAAGATGAAGTTGCGTTTGCACTCACCGAAGGGGAAGAGATTCTTACCCCGCCTGGTATTGTTACCAACCAGCCGGCAAAGAACGGACATCAGGATGCCGACACGGAAACTGACCCTCTTAACTACAACATGGAGGAGACAAAGTGAGGTGGTTTGATTACCATAATGTACAATTACAGCTCTAATTTGAGATTTTTATCTGTAGTAAAATCAGACAAGAGTTGGGGATGAAGCCCTTGTCCAGAGACAAGTTCCCGTCCGTGTCATCACCTTTGACAAGAACATCCATTAGAAAGGTAGTTTTACTTTGAAAAATTCCACAAAAAAAGTACTACTAAATGCTTTCTTTTACTGTATCACTCAGAATCACACTTTGGATGCCATTCTTCTCCTGCTGAAGGATTTGGATGAGGAGGAGCTTCGCATTGTAAATACAGCCACACACAACCTGTTGCAGACTTACACACTGGGGACTGACACGATGAGAGCATCACAACAGTCACTGACAAACTGCTGACGGTTCATTTGACTCTTTCAAATTTTACTTGATATGAGCCTAAACAAATCTGCTGAGACATGACAGTCCACATGTATATCTGCCTTGCAATACTTCTGAATGTAAGCTTTTGTTTGTGTATTTGTGTTAATAATAAAGACAGAAAAATGTGATTTCCTTTTTGGTACACTTTAATTCATCCATCTAGTTACAAAACTTCTTTCACTCTCTTTCAAAAAATTGTTCTTCTCAGTCCCCTTCCTCGTTCTCCAGGAAGTCCACCAGTGTGTTGGCATCCACGGGAACAATCAGGTACTCCACTCCATCTGCTCCCTGGATAAACAATCGTATGTCAGAGCTCGGAGACCGGAGTACAAAGAGTTAAAGACCTCACTTTGCGTGTGCGAATCAGCTTGTGGTCTCTAAACTCGGTCAGCTGCGTCCTCAGTGTGAGGTCAGAGTTCACCAAAAAGGCCTCTCGACAGCGCTGGTAGAAGTCTTGGAACGACAACCCTGCGCAAAATAATTTCAGTTAGAAACCGTCATGATGGAAGGAAGAAGATTTTGAAGTTGTCTTCACCTGTGTACGAAGGGTTGTCTTTGTTTTCCAGTTGGAATTTGACCAGCAGTTTGAAAATCCCTCTGAAACGGAAAGGCACAGTTCAGTAGATCAGTGTTTTTTCAACCGGGGTGCCGCGGAACACGAGTGTGCCGTGGGAAAATGATCCAGTTTCACCTCATTTGTCCGGAGATAGAGGTGGGCGATATTATGACATTAAATCATGAACGTGAGATCACATGGATTCGCTGACATTCTTTCTATACACTATACTACAGAGCTACAGTGTGTTGATGCGCTGATCTGTCCGTCAGTCAAAGCTGCGCTGCTTCACACACACTCACGGCGAAGAAGCCGCTCACATGCGCAACTTCCAGCTGTTTTTAAACGTGATGCGCCTCTAACTTGACCACACACTTTGACCACAAAACGTTGGAGGGAGTGATCCTTGTCGGACCCGCGACGCCAAAGATGTTCTGCGCCGCAGAGCTAACGGCTAACTTCAAAACTTTATTGATACTCGTAGACGGCCAAAGTTTGCTTAGTGGTTTAAAAGTTAGCAAAAAACTAAATGCACAACAAAATAAATGCGCTCCAAAATGTGAGGAGAGAAAGAATAATTGTTTTTATGAAGCAAGTTCAAGCAAAGAATACTAAGGATTTGTCTGGAAACTCAACAGTACAATAAAGTCATGCAAACGAGACAATACATGAATAAAGCATGATATATTTTGCCATATTGCCCACCTCTTTCTGGACACATTTCAATTTGTTTCTGCAAATATCATGGCAAAATAACAACCAAGTGTCAGTAGCTGCAGTTTTTTTCACAAATGAATACGGATTTTCTATAGGACTTTAAGCACCAGTACGCTTTGGCTGAAGTTCCAACCAAGGATGCGGTGGCTAGAAAAAGGTTGAGAAACACTGCAGTAGACAACCCAACGTCTTAAGCAGACTGAAAGTCTTACCTTGCATTCGGCGTCAAGCTGCGCAGCACATGTGTTAGCGAGGAAAGCGCCAGTGCACCGGTTTGTTGCACAAGCAAAGAGTTCTCATAGGACGTCTCCTCTCCGTAGTGCTGGTAGGTGACGCACTCCCACCACAACCAGTTAAATTGGCTTTGCTTAAACTGGTCCCACACTGAGAGAGCATGTGTCCAGTTAGCTACACAAGAACATCAGTAAATAGCGTCATGATAGCTCACCCAAAGGAGCGTTTATGTGGTCAATACTGGCCACGAGGTGAAGGTTCGGCAGAGATGCCAGCTGCCCAAGTGCACTCTGGGTCTTCTCCCCTCGCAGCATAGGCCCATCAATGTTATGAATCAACATGTAGATATGAATATCTGGGCCTGTTCAGTGACATACAGCACAGCATAGAAACAAAGACCCAGTTTGACGGTGAGATGCAGACACACTTACTCGTCTTCAGGGTCTGAGAGATGAACTGGATCTGGTCAGATGGTGTTCGAAAACTTCCTTGATGATCTAGAGCCTCAGATGTCAGAGAATTTAATATCTGCGGTGAAAGAAAACTGTCAAGTCAAAGGCATATTTCCAGGGTATACAGTTTTTAACCACCGATTTCAGGGTGATGGAAGGGAAGAATCCATTGACGACGAGGTGGATCTCTTCAGACAGGTGGGTTGTGCGAAAGTCCTCCAGCAGAGACTTTTTGCTTCCCAAACCGTAGAGCAAGACACTGAACCCCAATCTAGACACCAAAACACACTTTAAAGTCTAAATAAAGTGCTCATAACAGTGCAGACGATCAGCCTCTGTCTCCGTCAGACACCTACTGCAGCTGCAGCATCCACTTGTTGAAGTGCTTCCTGTGCTTGCTGTTGAGCAGCTGGATGTCTTTAGAGAAGCATGAGGGTTTCCCTTCCAACAGCTGGATCAGCTTCTCCTGGCAACACAAAGACTCACACATGAAAACAGCTGACTGGGAACATCACTGCATGTTGGATGGTTAACAACTGACTCGATCCAGTTTGGGAGTGTTGAGTCGCTCCAGTGTGCGGTCAGACGTCAGCACTTTTGAGCTGCCGTGAGCCTCGAAGTACTCCTCGACCATGCTGGGCTGGCTGACCGGTTCCGGAACATTCTTGGTTTTCTTAGCAGGCGTCTTATACAGCGCAGCTGAGGAACTTTTTTTGGGTGTTTTCACGTTTTCTTTATCATGCAGCTTTTTGTCATCCTCCATGGCATTTTCATCCCCCTCCTCTTCTTCTTCTTCGGAAGCTGACGGTGACAGTTCGCTGTCGCTGTCTGACCGAAGGCTTGGTGCTGTGAGACATATCAAAATAAATGATCTGCGTTTGAAAAAGACATCCTCACTCAAAGTAACTTGTCATCCTCTTCCGAAGTCTGTGTGGCGTCGTGGAGACAAACTGCACTTTCTTTCCCTGCGACGTAAAACAAAGTGAAAACCTGTCTCATGAGAAAACATCTGCTATCAGTCTCACCCTCTGCGGCGTTCTATTTTCATCTTTGTGGTCTGCACGGGAACATAAAACCCAGTTACGCTAGACGAACAAAAATTAAGAAAAAAGAAAGACTTGAACTTACTTCGGCCAGTGCGAGTGGGGGTGCGAGGCTCCATGTTTGGGTTTGTGCTGAACGTCACATTCTTCCCCGGAGTCCGCGCTAACTCACTTGCTACATACAGCAAGGATAAATATAAGTAACAACTAGAGATGTTTGTTAGGAGCACCAGACTGACTCACCGGTCTGAGCCATGCTGTGACCCCGTCTACTTTTCTGAAAAGTAAAGATGGATGATCCGGCCACCCTGGACAAGCCATCCTCCTCTTCTGGAAGGAAAATAAACTGTGTTAAGGAGAGCTTTCTTATACAGTACAATAGAGAGCGGCTACGTTTTTTAAGTGTGTCATCATTTATTGAAGGCTTTATCATTGAAACCTACGTAAATATATCCAGCACTGACCCTCTGTTCCCAGAACTTGGACATAGTTCTGTTCATCCATGAATCCATTCTCGTCCAAATCCGTTGCTCCGTCCTCTTTACTCGCTCGTCCGGCTGGGCTTTTAAATGAAACCATTTTCTGGACACCTCCGGAGTTGCTCTGCGGGACTACAGCGAACACAATACTGAGTTTGGGCACAGCATATAAGTTGAAACCGACCACACGCACCTTCCTGTTTGTCCACAATGTGGTCCAAAACATCTCCATCACCGATGAACTTCACTTCCAGCACACTCATGGCTGCAGGTGGTTGTCAAACCTTACGCTATAAACACACGACTGTCATGAAAATATGTATCGTAGAGGGTCCAAAGCGATGGAAAACATCCACCTCACCGCTCATCTGTCACTACCACAACAAACTATTGGAGACAGAGAGACACACGGAGAGCTGCCACAACTTTCCCCGCCATCCCGCAAACATTTAAGTCACGTGACATGTGAAAGGTCGCTAAGTGGCCAATCACAGCGCGCCGACTGGAGAAACAGCGTTTCCCATGATGCTTTTCGCAAAACTCAAGCGTGACGTGTAGAACTGCTTAGTTTATTTTAAATTCATTCTGTTTTAAGTACAATTGGGCGTCATTCTCATTTTAATCACAATTTACCATTAATTTCAAGAAATTTAAAAACTGCTTCCTGTAGTTTTGTGATGTATTCACAAATGTTATTTTTTTACTTATTACAGAATTTTACAAAACCTTCTTTTATTTCGCTGAAAAATACCACAACCACACCAGTCCTGAATCAGGGAAACTGTTTATTCCATCTGCATGAAAGCTTCATGTGTGTATATTGATTAAGTGGTTCCGCGAATGTCTCTCTATCGTAGATATCCTGGAATACAAGGAGAAATGCTTTATGTAAAAAAAAACATAATAATTTCATAGATAGATCACTGGAATGAAAACACATCTTTTATTTTATTAAACATTCCATTCATGTTCAGTCAGGAATTTCATTTTATATTGTTCATTATTATCTCGATGTCTGTCTTCTGAATATACGTATATATTGAACTTAAAATTGTACCCTAAAGAGTTAAGTATGTGTTAAGTATAAACAAAAATATCTCAAAAGATTACTTAGTACTACCTTTTCTTACATTATTTTTCTTCAGCTGCATTATTTTATTTGCAAATGTTCTCTTTCAACTGTCCTATTTAATGTTTTATTTGCTTTCTTTGTACCCGATTTAAACAACCACAACCGCAGATACAAATGACATGGCACATAATTATTCATTTTCATAACCAAATAATATTTCCAAGCACAAACTTGCTTGAGGTGACTTTCCAAGTGAAAAAAAAAATTCAGCTAAAAGGGCTTCTCTTCACCATCCGCGGGTTGGTGCCCACTTCCCTACAACACGGCCCTCGGAAGTAACATGATACACAGGGTGCATCATCGCAGTTGCACAGGACTGCAGAGACAGAGAAGATAGAGATCAGTGGCTATTAGACAATAAAACGGGTTGAAGATTGAAATGGAAAAGCACTCACATGATATGGGATCAGTGAAAGCAGAGTCCCGAGGGGGAATTTGCTGTAATCCAGTTTCCCTGTGATTGGTTCCACTCGTCCATGCTCTTGAGTCATGGACAACAATCTGAGGAAGATGAAACACCTATGAAACTCAAGTCAAATATGTGGCGTTGAGTGAGTGTGTCGATAAAGCTCACTTCAGGTTTGGATGGCCTTCAATCACCGCGTATCCAGTCGGAAGTTTCCCAGCACCATCCAGACTTACGAGTGGAAATTGAGGATCAAGCAAATAAAGTTTAACTTAGAACACATGAGTTGAAAGACTGTGGTGATATGAGTGTGTCAGTACCTCAGTCCAGTCCAACCACAGTCAATGAGCAGCTGGTTCCTGTGAGGACAATGTCCAATAACTCGAGTCAAGACCCTGACAGCCACATCCTCCAGAGCACAGGAGCCGATCAGCGACTGCTGCACGTCTACGGAAGCACGATACCAGTCAATAAAAACTGAGAGCAGTGATGGAAATATAAGATTATAAAACCAAACCCAGCAACATAAACATAAACTAGAAGAGTGTGAGTGTGTGTTGAATTCATGAGCACGAACCGTAGAAGGCATAGTTTCCTGGATGCACCTCGCTGAGTTGCTCCATTTCTTTGACAGGGTGACTGCAGGAGGGAGTTGATCCAATGCTGGATTTACAGCTGATGCCAAGATTCTTTAACCTCCACACAAACAGAGCAGTAAAAGTCAGAAATTAATAATTATTATTTTAAAAAAATACAAAAAAAAAATCGTACTTTTCCATGAAATGCAGGGTAAAGTTGGTGGTTTCCCGGGCAACAGCTTGTATTTGCTCCACGCCCTTACAGTGGTAGGTGTTCCCACAGTGGGCGTACACACCAGTCAGCTCCACCCCAGGTGCCTCAGCAATAGCCTGGGCCAACTCCAGTGCTTCTGGTTCTGAATGCAGGATACCAGCTACAGAGAACACAGACAACCTTCACTCGAGAGGTGCAATATTTTCAATACGTGCAGAGTCTTCTTTATACCTCGTCCATTGCCACAGTCCAACTTCAACCACACATGCCAGAGTCGACCCTCTTTCAGCGGCCTCTTCTTGAGAAGTTGCAGGGCATCCGGATGGTCCAACAGAACCTGGAATAGGTCCAGTTTCTCTGACAAGGCAGCACAACGCTCCACCTGTCAATAGTAAATAAACTTTCTGTCAGCAATATTCTCTAAACTCAGATTATATTGACAGGACTCGATGAGTTTGACAACATTAACATGCAGTTTGTAGTCCAACCTTATCAAAGGGAAGATTATAGGCATAGAGGATGTCATCATATCCATGCTGAGCAAAGAAAGAAGCCTCTGCAAGCGTGGAGACCACGATGCACCGCCTTGATCCACCAGTCATGATGTCCGCACACTCTCTAGGATGGGAAACACACGAATAGCAGGATTTCATGTGGTCTCACTGTAAATTGTGTTTTTCCTCACAGGGTTTTGTGAGTCTTCATATGGGGCCGTAGAGTGACTCCCATACTTTCACAGCGCTCGATCATCTTCAGGGCGTTTTTCTTCACTTTCTCCACATCCAACACCAGAGCTGGGGTGCAGAGAGAGGACAGTGGCGTCCCCGCCTCCATGCTGGACACCAAAACCTTCCGCACAAACACACAGACTGACACATCAATGCTTCATAAAAGGCGCTGCAGCTTTATAACCAGTGATGTTGAGCAATGAAGAGAACTTTGAACTGCATGACAGTACTGTATCTGTCAACAAATGGAAATAGATAACAGAGATACTTTTCGGACACGCAGAATAAAGCACGTATATAGCAACCCAGTTCTGAAATTAGATGTTATTTAAGTTATTGGATGTTAAAACCAAGTATCTGCAAAGCTACAGTCAAAAGTTGCACGACTCAAATGGCGGTTTGCATCTTAAATTCTCCAAAACATGCATACAAAACCGCACCGAGTATATTGAACGGTTATTATGCGCAGATAATATCGGAGTAAGAGGAATTAAAGCGCTCTTTTCGCTGTTCGAAAAGGTTCGCTTGCTCTTCTTACCCGATGCCGTCACCTGATCAGTCAAACTGCGCATGCTCAACATTTGTTACCCAACAAATATGGCGGCCCCGGCGAGCGTCTTCAGGACGGCTATGAAAGGTAAAATACTTTTTTTCAGTTTAAATAAGTGACGTCATGAAAAGTCGTTAAAAGAATACGCTGCCCATTCAATTCCACCGCTTATTTGCCCCGTATTTTGTATTGTATGTCGCAGGTGTCCAGCTACATGGTCAGTGGTTGAACTCTCAGACACCGACGTTGTTTCCGTGTTTGCGACCGCTGCAAGGGTCTATCTTCCGGTGTAACTCCAGCGCTGAGCCGGAGAGAAACAGCCGCGCGCACGGTGTTGCGGATCCCGCGACACAGAGCAGGACATCAGCCGCAGAGGATGAGCTGGACGATCACGTGTACATCCCTCAGAAGAAGGCTCGGAACCCCATGAGAAAGATTGGATACGCATGGTAAGGGTCGCCAGACTCACTCGGGAACCGAAAATAAACTGGCCAAAATACATTTCCATTAAGTAGTGATTTTGACAGAGGAGTCATTTTTGAGCACAGTAGGATGAAGTTTTAATATTTTCAGTCCTATATTATCCAATATTTATTGTTTTATCTGTCAGTATAACAGGATAATAAAGGAAGGAAGCTATGCGTCCCTCAAAAATATGTTTATCTGGGTGTATAGTGTGATAGGAAAATCTAACTTCCATTTACACCATTTTGCCTCTTCCATTTGTCTCTGATAACTTTCTTCTTTCCTGCTCCCAGGATGATCGGCCTTCCTGCAGGAATAATTGGGTTCCTCCTCGCGAAAAGGGAAGTAGACAAGAACAGACTGAAGCAGTTGAAAATTCGACAGAGGATGAGGATGTCAAATGAGGGAGAATATGGAGGAAGCCGCTATAATCAAAGCAGAGACGTTGTCAAGGTTGACTAATGTTATTGTGGCAACAGCGACAACACTGCACAGTGGAATCTGGGACTCCCGAAGATCTGCAGGAAACAATCGACGCAGACTTGTGTGGATATTTTGAGTCAAGCAGGACGTTCAGTCGAGGCACGTGAGGCATCATGACATGTCGACGAGAAAATTGCTTTTCTGTTGTACACAAGATGTTTATTTGACGATGTAAATAATTTATATTTGCAAGTATTTAAAAGCCACCTGCAAATAAAAATCTTTATTTGATATATAGGTTCAGCTCTCATATTTACATTTGTTGCATCAAACACACACAGTGAAAATGTTCGTAAATAACAGCATCATTAGAAACAATGATCCTTTCATGTCAAAAACCAGCATTCGTCCGATTGATATGACAAAGCACTTGTTATTTAAACACTGAACCTCTCAAAAACTATGTCTGGATCTTCATCATGGAGGCTCTGCAGCGGGGTGTATAAAAGGCTTGTTAGAAAACTGGGGATAACAGAAACCAGCAGACTTTGTTACATGCAGACTGACCATTTGAATGGTTCATGAGTAACAGTGGGCAGATTATCTAGAATATATTGGTTGCAGCTGTGAGAGTATTTGTGTTTAGCCCTTTAATGACGTTCCCTGGGAGTGTGTACGTGTCGCCACACCAGGATATAAAAAGTGCATTGCTGCAGATCTATCGGTTTGACGAGCCGATGATCTGCAACAGGAACAGGAAAATCTGGATGATGTCCACGTAGATAGAGAGAGCGGCGAACACGTACTCCTCGGGGCCGATGGAGTATTTCCTGTTTCCGATCAGCAGCTGAGTGTGGTACGCCAAGAACTGCGGGCGAAGGAAACAGATTCGAGTTAATAGATTCCCTGAATTTGCACTGAATCACTGCAGCTTTGCACCAACCAGAGTGAAGACGATGGCTCCCAGTCCTGCGTACACCATGTGAAGCCAGTAGATCTGCAGTGATAGAGAGTGAGTCATTACTGTCAATAATTAACTTGTTCTCTGGCTTTGCAGACAATAGACAATGTAATAATTGCACTAAAAAGGAATGACAAGAATCTAACTTCATCTAACTGCCAAAGAAGCCAGAGGTTTGGGGATGTGGTGACTATGGTCAGGTGTTACTAGGAGACATGTGACAGGAAATTCCAAAAGAACAGGTTTTTTGCTAGAGGAACATTGGCGGTTATTTTGCAGTACATATCCCAATATAGTAGTGGTGCTATGATACTGCAAGTTCAGCAATATATTTTCAAGTGACAAATGAATGAGGACTTACATATTTGAAGCACAGCACGATGACTGAAATCAGGCTAACCACAAACATCACAATCCCCAGGACGCAGAACAGCCCCTGGCATTTAGTGAAGTCCACCTGGGGGCAGAGAAAAAGACATTCATGGAACATGAATAAAGCATGACTGGAGTTTCAGAGCAACATTTTTTAGTCACAAAAGACACAATAACACACCTTGGTCTGGAAACAGAAGACGGTGACGGCGATGCACACAATAGCAGTGATGCCCAGCGCCAAGAACACAGCCTTGGTGTCATAGTAGCTGGAAAAGATTGTCAAGTTAAAATACTCTTATCGCACTGTTTTCTTTGCTCGCATCGACGTCCTCACCTGGAAATGGTTCCAGTCAAGTACGACAGCGCCAGAGTCTGCCGGAAATAAAAAGACAGAACAAAGTGATGCAGTGATCTTGACAGACATCTAAAGCAGGTGTGTCATTGACACAGTAATATAGGACTCACAAAGAGCAGCAGCAAGATGAGGTTCAATGGAAACTTCCTCCTACAGAATGAGAGGGAATTGAATTCTTTATTGGTGTTCAATTAGAAGTCCTCAAACTCACCGGGGGCCCTGACAGCAGACCAGCACCAAGTGTGTGACGATGTACACTGCGCTGAAAGGACATGAGGGGTTGAGCATGTTGTCACTCAAAACATTGCTTGACTATAGAGGAAACTCACTATGAGGCCCAGTAGACCCCCGGGTAGGCCCGGACAAAATCTTTGACTGCGTCACTGGCAGAGAAAGAAACACATTTACAAACTAATACAGACGCATGAAAACGCCCTGCGAGGACTCACACAAATACGAAGACACAGACGATGGCTGTAGTGATGAGGAGCTGAACTGCCAGAATCAAATACACCTGAAACACAAACAGATCGTCTCTGAGAAGATGGTGTTTAAGTTGAATTATCCGTCTTACTATGATCAATGAAATGAATTGTTGTGAATTGGATGCAATCCTCAAACGTAAACAGGAAGTAGAAGTTTTCCATCAATGAAATACGGCAAGAAATTTCAAATTTCAGTTTCATTTTCGCCCAGTGGGTTATCTAGTTGCAAATGCAATGAGTATTTATCAAGAAGTTTTATCAACAGTTTGCATGTGGCACAGTGTCTGCCTGGGGAATTCAAGGCTTTAAGTCTCTTAAGTATTTTAGATTTAACTCCTTCCACTATTTTTATATATATATATATATATATATATATATATATATATATATATATATATATGCACAAGAAGCCACATTTTTCAATTTGAATAAATTTAGTATATTACTGAATGAAATGATGGATCCATACATACATTTAAACAACAAAATATTGTTTATTTTGCATTGGTTTGACAATAGGACAAGAAATCACGACGGTGGCTATATTCAAGTTTTTATATCACCTTATGAAAACTAAAGCTCTTTTAATGTCTTGAAAATATTTGTATAAGAATTTCAATTTTATAAGAATTTCAAGTACATTTTTTTTTCCATCCAGTCACAAAATGTATAAATGTCACGACTATGACATCAATGTGCTTCGGTTCCTTTGGGTTTTGTTGATAGAATACCAGGGTTTGAAGCCTTAACAAGATGGTATCGAGTGAACTTGTGGGGATTACTGTAAATTCTGGACTATAGAGCGCACTGGAATATTAGCTGTACCCACTTAGTTAAGAAGGAAAACAAATCTTGTTGATACATAAGCCGCACTGGTCTATGAGCTGCGGGTGCAGTGGTGCTGTCTGCACTGTAGAAAGGTCAGTGGTACACTTCTAAACTAGTTTTGAAAACAGGGTCCAGCAGAGACTGACTCATGAAACAAACTGGGCAACGCTCTGAACTCCTCACACCTTTTATTGACATTATAGCGCTCAAAATGCGCTGTTTTCACCCGCGTGTCCAGAAATTACGGTAATGTGTTTGTGGTACCTCAGAAAAAAATGAATCCCTTGTGGAAGGAAACACATGTAGGAGAGGCCTATGATAGTTGGTATGATGCTGATGCATGCATGATGCTGTTAGACTTCTTAATAAAGGAACTCAAGGTCAAAAGCGCTTCCCTATTGTTTGGATGGCTAATAAAATGAACACCTCAATCATGACTTAGCTAACAGTGATGTTACAAACCAACATAGTTCATTTTTCGGTGTCGTACCTTTCTGATGAAGGCATGCCGAATACTTATATTGTCCCACCCACCGCCTTCTGCAGAGAACTCCTCATCTGTAACCAATATAAACAAAATGATGTTGCTTTGTAGTGTTAGCGATATAATGAGTTGCAGAAGATTCTGATGGAACAGGAAACAAGTGTTGATGTTAAATTGCACATGTATATTAGCTTTTACATAAACTGCAGTGTGTTTCTGGACCATTTGTCAAGTGTCAATACACTTTGTTGTGCAAGATCATTCAGTAGTTTAAACAATGGAGATAAATATCATCAGGTAAACTTGACAAAGGTCGTGACTCAGGTGACATCTCATCAATTTAGAAAAGAGTGAAGGCAAAAGTCGTTTTTGTGGTAAGTTCTGTGTCTTCAGTCAAGCTGGGTGCAGTTTATAAGACATAATAAGAGCTGAGTGTGTCCAAAAGCAAAGCTGGACTCCATCCTCAGAGGTCTGAAAGACAAAACTCACTCGAGCGCAGGACATCTGACGGAATGGTGGGCGGGATGATGGGCGGCATTGGAGGCTGATTTGGGTATCCGGCTCCAGGAGGTCCTCCAGGGTATGGCTGTCCTTGGTATGGTCCTTGAGGGTAGCCCGCCGGCTGGCCCTGGTACAACGGTGTGTTTGGGTCTGTCGGGTAGGGAGCAGAAGGCTGTCCTTGTGGAACTCCACCATAAGATGGGAAGCCATAGGCAGGTGGTGGAGGGTAGTTCCCATCCTGCTGGTGATACAGAGGTCCTCTGGACTCATCGTATCCAGGAGGAGGGTAGTCCAACCGAGACATGGTGCCTGAAGAAAAAGGGGATTCATTTTAGCTCCACCATGACTGTACAGAAAACAATGCTCAACAAACCATCTAGAGCTTTCAGGAGATTTCCTAATAATTTATTGCTCTATTTTAGATACCTATAAGGTCTAAAGATTAGACCAGACAACGGCAAAGTGTGGCCCGATGTCTGTGTTTTCATGGCCCGTCTGACATCAGACTAAAACTATAACTAATTGGTCCTAATATTTCTGCCTTTTTTTGTTCTCTCATTTAGTCACCACCACCACTTCAGCAGCAAATATAGCATGTTCTTGTTTTAAGACTAAAATGTTCTTCTTTTCATTGGCCATTTTGTGTTTTTCTTGTTCCTCAAAATACATTGAAGGAATACTGAAAATATATTTTGAAATAAACTTCTGGTCCATAGTTGATTTATATTCAAATTAATTGCATATAAAATGAAATATTTCAAATGGTTTCATGGCATATGTACACTTATTAATATTACTTGCATATCATCTTCTTAGGTATATTGTGTCCCTGTTACTTAAGTATATATTTTGGATATTATTCCATCATGTTTTGTAGTCATCCCTGTCTTTCTTTTGATGATGGATCCTCACAACAATTACAGTTTCTAATGTGGCCCTTCAGGAAATTGAATTGTCCACATGTGGATTAGATAGTTAAATGATAAAAAAAATTAATCTATTTTTTGTTGAGACAAGGAAACAAAAACTAGTTTCTCTATATGATCAGGAGTATTTTGCTAAATATATATTTAAAAAACGGTGCAAGGCAAAATGAAATATCAACGGTACATAGTGTGCAATTAGCCACACATTGTTTATCAGTGGAAACCACATTTGAACAAAACCTTTCATGAATAATAGAGCACAGAAGGGCAAAAGAGCCCTGTGTTTCCCTGCGGAGCTGTCAAACTTGGGCTGAAAGCATCAGACACGTGGTCCTGTTGAGAGCTTCCTCCTGCTGCAAGTGACATGCCAGATAGTAAAAGGATGTTGTCAAAATAGCAGAACTAAAAACATAAATAAAAGGAAATTATACACAGCGAAAACGTTGGTTCATGACAAGCGTGGCCGACTTCAACAAATGATAAGGTCAAACTACCGGAAAAGGCAGCATGTAGAGCAGACAGACTTGATGTCTCTTATTTATATTTATGAAGCCAATATTAAGTTAAATCGGAACAGGGCAGCACGGAGGTAGTTCACAGAGCCATTGAGAAGTCAGGTTACATTCAGCTTTGTCTTGGGAACCACCATGGAAAAGAGATACATCTAACAACGTCTTATTCAACTCCGTCACCGCAGTGCAGGGCGGCAGGAAAAACACCCATTGGAAAATACATCTCACTCTCCCAGCAGTCAACAGACATGAACTCGCACACACAACACAAAACAATGTCTCAGAAGAAGGTGGGAACCAACGTGCATTATGTCATTAATCCCTGAGTCATCTCAGTTCTGCACCACAGACGTAACAGTTGAACCTAATCCTGACTTCTCTTATGTGACAGCATGCTAACTAACATGAAAGTACAGCATACAAACGCTCAAACTGAGTCGTGGTGGAAGTTATAACTCCCATGATTAAGTTGTTATTTATATAGTTATTAGGTGACACTGATAGAGTGCTCATCTGAAAACATTCTAGCTTAACTCATTTTTAAAGAAGAAGAGGAGAGGAAAAAAAAGGTTTTTCCATTTACGTTTTGTCAGTCCCGAAATGAAAGAGTTTACCCTGAGCTAAATGTCAAATTGTTGCGCCAAGAAGACTCGCTATTTTTGCTTAAAATGTTCTTTTCTTAGAAACAAACATTGCATATTACGGCATGTGTCCTGTTCTTCTGTGACATCTCGCATTTATGACAGTCAAACTAGTTACAAAACTAGTTCCATACGATGTTTTCTATCAAACCGGTCGTCAGTTGTACAATAAAAAAATGGAAATGGCGCAGTTTAAGCTCGGCTCGAGTTGGTCTGAGCAGGTTCCAGCCTGGACTCCACCCTGCTTTCACAAACAGCCTTTTCACGGAGCCCAACACAAACATCAGGCCGCCATGAGCCATCGCTGCAGTGTGACGTCAGCAGCAGCAGCAGCAACAGATGAAGCTCAGTCTGTCCATGGACTTTGGAATTGTATGTTTTGAGAGGATAGTCGAGCATCATAACTCACCAAGCAGCTGCTGCGGTGAACACAGGTAAGAGGTCGGATCACAGGAAGAGCAGGGACAGATGACGAATGATCCCGGTGAGAGCTCACCGACGCGCACGGCACTGACGGGCTGACTGCTTTCGGTGTCGCCCTGGAGGACTGGGCAACACCCACTGGAGGGAGTGAATGGTGCGCAATCGGTCAGCACGAAACACTTGCATTTTATGATAGAAAGAAGCAGGCTATAAAGTTGGAGACTTTCAGAGTAACTGGTAGATAACCACATCATACACTTGCAATGTCGAGGGTTTTTGTGTTTCCATAAAAATAAGAACACAGCGGAGAAACGAAAAAAAATAAAAAATGAAATAAAAGGGTTGAGGCAACGGGTCAGGCCCCGGACACCATCTGGAAACAATTTCTAAAGTGGATTTATGTTGTTTAAAGATTTTGATTTTTTTTTTCCACACACACACGCACACATATCTATCTATCTATCTATCTATCTATCTATCTATATATATATATATATATATATATATATAATTATATATATATATATATATAATTATATATATATATATATATATATATATATATATATATATATATATATATATATATATATATATATAATTATATATATATATATATATATATATATATATATATAGAGAGAGAGAGAGAGAGAGAGAGAGAGAGAGAGAGAGAATTTAATTTAATTCATAATTGCCTCTACTTCGCTACCAAAATCAATCGTCGCTTGCAACTACGGTGCAACAGGCAGCGGTTTCGGACACACCTAGAAAGCGGGTAGGGGAGCACGAGAATGTGAGACAGATGGCGCGGGTGGGGGGGAAACGAATACCCACCCCCTTTTGTTTAGGTGAAATGGTTCAGTCCACCTACTCGCTAAGCAACGGACCGATAAACTTTGAACGGACCACGAATGACGAGAATGTAGGTGTATGTGTGAGATAAAGAAGCTGCTAAATCAGGAGAAAGTTCAGAATTGTCGACATATGTTAGCTAGAGGCAAGGTGTGTCTGTGAGGGTGTCGTGTGACGCATAAGTCCTGATGTCCAGAGATCACTTGGTCCAACTGTTGAATTACCAAGAAAATAATGCGTGTTCTGAACAGACCAATCGATGGTGTTTTTTTTTTTTTAATTTAATAATCTTTTTCTATTTTTTGATGTACATACTGTATTGCAGATGAAAATACAAATTATAGATTTAGCTGATTTTCTATTTGTTTCTCCTCAAATTACAATTGCAATTCATTTAATGGAAGCAGTTCTCCTTCTTTTGCGACAGTGATGCTAACTAGAGCAGAGATTGCATCATTTTAAAATGAACCATGTCATGTTAGCTTATCAGTAAGGGAGTGTTTGGCTCTCCGCCCAGGAAGGCACCTCCCACCACATACAAGACTCCCCTACTCCCTGCTCCTTTTGGAACTCAGCAGAAGTAGAAGGGCAGCCAGTTAGAGGGCTACGCACATATTCATAGAACCTAGGTTACATGTGTAACCACCATTTCTATTTCATTTGTGCTCCGCCCTCTAACAGCCTTCGCTATTGATTAAAAATTGAGTAGTTTCCTTCCAGCATGGCCTGACAGAAGACCAAATCACGGAAACCAAAGATCAACGGTCCAGCCATGGCCGAAGACCTTTGTCCAGACAAAACAGTGTGAGCCACTGAAGTGTCCATCATGTCTCTCAGATAACTCTGAGCAAAGGTCGAAGCATCTGCTTGGCAGATGTCTTCCATAGAAGCACCTCCAAAAAGCGCAGCGGATGAGATAGCTCTCGTCGAGTGAGCTCTGAGGCCACCAAGCCCTCTGCCTCATATGCGGCAGTAATGACCATACAAATCCAGTGAGCAACACGCTGTGATGACACAGCTCAGCCCTTCAGATTCCCCCCATGACCGGTGCATCCTAGCTTCGCGCTCAGTCTGATGAAGCGGTGAATAAAACGCCCTCAGCATCAGCACCTGCGACCGATAAAGAGGCAGTAATGACCTTTGGTCTGAAAACAGGGTTTGGATGAAGTGTCACAGATGTCTGACCTTCACCAAATGACATGCACTTTTCGTTCACTGACTAAGCTGTCAGATCACTCACTCTCTTAGCGGAAGCTAAGGCCAGGAGAAGAGCCGTCTTCGGAGACAACATGTCCAAGGAAGCGGCTGCCAGTGGTTCAAATGGAGCTCTACATATCCCTTCCAGAACCTCCTGCAAACTCCATCTTGGAATTAGGCTTCTGACCGGAGGCCTAATGTGCCGAGCGCCAAGGAGGAATCTTTTAATAACTGGATGACTCCTTACAGAGACCTGGCCAATGCCTTGGTGTCCTGCCGAAATGGCGGTCGCAAGCACATTCAATATGGAAGCCGCCTGGCCCCTGTCCAGAAGCTCCTGCAGGAAGGACAAAACCTCGGCAATAGAGCAGCTGGACGGCGCAAGCTGTCTCGCTGCACACCAGCTAGCAAACACACCCCACTTGGAGGTGTAGAGCTTGTTAGTTGCTGGGGCACGAGCACTCTGCACTGTGTGAATAACTGCGTCCGACAGCCCCATGTCCAGCAGTCTCACCCTTTCAGCAACCAGACCTTGAGGAGGCGGCCTAGTACTGGGCGGGGTCGAATCCCGCCCTGAACTTGCACCAGAGCCCCGTGACTATATCCGGAAACCATTTGGTCCCGGGACTGTCGGGGGCCACTGTGATCAGAATGAGACAGTCGTCCAGATAAGTCAGTATTCTTATACCTGATAATCTGAGCAGTTCCAGCACTGCATCCACTACCTTTGAGAAGGTTCGTGGAGCCAGTGAATACCCGAAGGGCAGTCGGTTGAACTGGTAAAAATCGTCCCCCACTGCAAACCACAGGTAGCGCCTGTAGCGTGGCATGATGGGGAAGTGAGTGCATGCGTCCGTCAGACCCACGGAGGTCATCCAGTCCCCTGGTCTGACACACTCGAGCAGTTGTCAACATTCTGAACGTGCGGGAACCAATGTGAGCGTTCAGCCTTCGAAGATCCAGGATGGGTCTGAGACCCCCTGACCTCTTCAGAACCAGGAAGTAGACAGAATAGAACCCCTTCTCATGGTCTTCCCGTGGATCTTGGGAGAAACTGAAGTACGGCCCAAGCAGACGACACAGGCGTCGTGCTTGTCCGACTCACCCAAAAAAGCAGCACAAGACATACGGGAACGTGCCATGATCACCCAATGGTGTTGACTGTCTCAGGCTGAGTGAAAAAAGGAGCAGAATGGTGAGAGTAGGGGAGTCTTATATGTGGTGGGAGGTGCCTTCCTGGGCGGAGAGCCAATAAATCGAAGTCTCAGGCCGAGGCCAGTGCCTCGATGTGGATTAACCAATTGCGAAATAGAACCTTGTGCATTGATATGTGCCTGTGTGTGCCTTTTGCCTCAGAACAGTCACACTTGAGTGAAGTGTTGCAGCTCAGAGTGAACGTAAAAGAGCCTGTTAGCTGCCTGTAGTCCCCAATGGATATGTTCTATTCAAGTTAAAAAAATGCTGTCTTAATTAAGAAAATACCTGCTGTTTAAAAACATCCTGCTTTGTGTAAGTTTTCAATCCCTTGCTTGTCTGAGACATGAGCTTTTAAGATATGTATTTCATGCAGGTGAGTCAAATCGACCGCCCACTGCTTTATCGAGTCTTGTTTTCTGAAGACGTTTCAAAACTACAGAGGCTTTGAAAATCAAGTAAGACTTTTTTTATTCCTCTGGTATCTTCAAACAAACAAGGCACTTGTTTTAGAAGGCACCAGACCCACCTTTCACACCATTTGTAGAGAGGACTACACGATTGAAAGCCTGTGCGCTCATGAAAAAAAAGGACACTGGAGCTACACTCTAATCGAAAGATCCTCCCTGAAAGTCAGGTCACAACAGTAAATGAAAACAAAAAGACTGCCAGACATTCATCACATGCTCAGTTAATTCAAATATGGCACAGATCAGAATCTGTAAAATAGAATGAAATATAAAAATATGAGCGCATTTAGATTTGACACTAACATCATGTTGAGATGTCACCATGCGATTTGACACATTAGGATGAAAGTGAATCCAGCTATTTGCAGTGTTGCAGTCTTGATCGATGTCACTGAACAAGTTTGAGGACCAGCTTCCTGGTGAGAGTGTACTTGGGCTCCGGCATCTGTTTGTGTTGCATAAAATCTTGTTTGCTGATTTCTCGGTTCACGCGCGTAAGCACAGTGAGAATGTCGTCGTCTCTTGGGCTGAAAGAGAAAAGAAAGTAAGAAGTAAAATTCATCCACTAGAGGTATTGGGGGGTTTAGAGACGTCACTTTGTAAAAGGTAGGTTCTTCTTAAATGCTCCACTCCGAGTCTCCGGTTTGCCTCACCTTTGAGCAGAAATCCTCAGCTGCTTGCACAGCTCCTGGATGTAAATAGAGCCAGAGGTGATGCGTCTGAACGATCGATGTTCCGGGACTGTGGCCATGCCAAGAAGGAAATCAGCCTGCGCGGGAATGGTCTCCCCCAGCACGGGCCCTGCATCCTCCTGTAAGTTGTCGCTTGCCAACTGCGCCTCCGCCATCAGTTGCGTTGGTGGGAGATTCAATCCGGTTTGAAAGTCGTTTCCCTGACACGCTTGGATGAAGAAGAGTTTGGGTTTCCTGGCCAGACTGGGAACCAGGTTACTCTTGAAGGGATGCGTCAGCTCTTTGAGGGTCACCCTCCCTGCGTCGGATCCAAACACGATCTGATTTTCTCCATGGGACAGCACAAGCACCACCTAAAATGAGTGGAAAAACAAACATCATAGGAGAATTATTTATGCTCGGGAGGAAGTTTCCTTTCCAGACTCAGGAGCATAGACGAACGCTATTTAAGATAGGATACACGCCGGTAGGGATGGGTGATAACTCGACGTGCATCTCACGATAAATTCCATAAACACACTGCACAGTCGCTGCATCGGATTTGCATACATGAAAATGACAAGACCGCGACGGTGCGCCGCACTCTCCAACTCCGAGGCGTTTCACAGCCGATGCCAGTTGTGGAGAAAAGACCTTTGAAAATGACACTAGTCGACTCTGACTCTCTGGATCCATGTTTATTTTATTAGATGGATTGGTCCCAATAGGTTCTCTGGCGCGGTCGTCTGCCTTGGTTCACATCAACACATGCAGGTCTCCAGCTGCGCTGGCGCCTCGGCGAAACACCGTGGCGAAAATAATTGGATATTGGACGGAGCTACGCTCTGGTATTGGCAGCGGCGTCCTCTTCTGCGTCCCCATTAGGGGTCAATGATCGCGGACACACTCACACTGGGAGCGCTAATGCTACAACCCGGCATCAGTTAGGGACCATCAACAAATTTTAAAACGGTAAAAAAAAAGTATTAGCCAAACCTTCAATAAGGCAATGGAAAGAAGAAGTGTGAAAAGGTTTTCATCACACAAGACAAAGGACTGACTGTTTGTACAATGATTTGGAGAATAGAATATGACTAAATGATAATTTATTCACATTATTTCTAATATTTCTTCAATAACATCTAGGAAATGTGTCCAGACTGGTGCATAGTTCAAGTCAACTGTTCCGAGACATGAGATACAGCAGACAGACGGCTCAATTTAACCCCTAAATAAAGCTGGCAGAGCAGTCTGCCACACACCAGCAGCTTCTACCAGAGACATGAAAAATGGAATTCTTCAGCTCTACACTTAGTTTACTATTATATTTAAACACAAACAAATAATGATGTTAGAGGCAAACTCCACTAATGAGTGTCATCATAAAAAAGTTTCAAGAGAGACTGTAGTGTCCAACACATGGAATAGAATGTATTTAACTTGATAATTATCATTATCGCCAAAATTACAACATTTATCGTGATAACTTTTTTTGTCCAAATCTGAAACGCTCGTGAGCAAAATTAGAAAATGACCTACAGTTTTCCTAAATTTCCAGGTAGAGTGAAAAGGAAGGCTTGTGAGACGGTAGTGAGACCTGCTACACATTAGTGATGGACAGAAAGACTGACATAGATACAATAAGGTTGTTATTGAGCGGCGGAGGGGGGTGTCATTCTTACCAAGGCATCAGCTTCACTGAAGTCCTGTGTGCTCAGCTCCTGAAGCACTTCACGCATTCGACTTGCTGTTAGATCGTTGTACACAGTCACTCTGAAGCCAAGATCGGAAAATAACTGCCTCAAAGTGTCTGGTTGAAAGACAAGAGAAATGTAAACACAACACACTAGAAACAGTTTAAACAATGGGTGGATGACAGCAAGGATATCTAGACAATATATAAATAATAATTTAGCGGAACATATCTCCATTTTGAATAGTATATCACAAAGACAAGGGAAAGATTGGGTTCATAGGTCATAATGACGTAACCTATGAGCTTGTGAGTCACTGAAAATCCTGAGAAATATGTGGTTCGTTCCAAAATGGAAAAGATAATAGTTCTATTGTTACGTTTTCCAAGAAATCCCAAGGGTACACACCTTCATCTTTGTCGGTTCCTCTTCTTTTACTCAAGTAATTTGTGAAGTTCTCATTGTTAAAGATCACACAAGGACCACGAGGCACGTGATTGAGAGGATAGTAGTCGTCGTCCTGCCACACAGATGCATGTTAATATTTCACTTAGGTTGAGATCATGTGTTCTAACTGTGAGGATGAATACATATTCGAGGACTATTTTTATTGTTTTCTGTACTTCATACTTAGAATATAAGTATGATTCATACTGATTCAATAGATATGTATATCAAATTTTAATTATATTGTTTAACATTACATATAAAAACACATTATAATGAATACTACAATAATGAATACTCTAAAAATACATCAAATTGAATGTAATGTGCTCAAATGTTTACAGAGAATTGAAACCTTTTAGATTTAAATTGAAATTATTTTTTTATGAATTTGCTTAGCAAACTATGTTCAGTCACTTGTACCGAGCAGACAATTCAAAGTTCAGCAAACAGAGATTTTGAATGCCGTTTACATTGCTACTATAGATTCTTAGTGCTCGTGGGCATACTTCATCATTGGGCAGCGACGGGGACACGATTGGCTGAGCGTCAACAGAAACAGGCTCTTGATCTGAAAAGCAGCAGATTTAGAGGAAATAAGTTCAAGCTGATAAGAAGTGAATTCTGTGGGTAAAGACTATAGCCAGGACTTGCTCACGCTCCAAAGCTAAATACTAAATTCTCTTTGTCAACATGCTTCACAATATGTTTGCAGAAAAAAAGGTTTTCTGATAGCTGACTGAAACCCAGTTCATATAACCACTTGAACTAACGTGCACTGCGAAATATGACAGATGGGAAGATGAGAATGGGCAAAGAAATACCTGGCATTGGACGTGCTGTATTCCGAACTCTCTGTTGGTGAAAATGTGTGTTAGTTCATTAGCTTTAAACAATACTACTACACACAAGCGCACCTCTTGACTCTGGTGAGCCAGATTCTGGGGTCTGGTCGACGGCGTCCGAGAATTACCTGCAAACAGTAACGGTTTGACTCAGAGACAATATTAAAAATCGTCAGGGCTAGCGTGAGCGTGTCACCTACCTGCTTTGTAACGGCGCACAGTCGTGGCCAGATTGCGATCCACATGCGACAGCACTTCATGCAGTAGATCAAGATCAGTATTTGATAGTAAAGAGCACCTTTCCATTTCGGCAAACACATCCAGTGCCGTCTGTAAAAGAACCCCAACTTACATTACTGAAACTCTTACTTTTTCACAAAACAATGACACACCAACAGGAAATGAACTGAAGACATCATACTCACTTCACACTTCTCTATTGCTCGCTTGCCGAGCCTTTCCAGCAATAAGAATTTCATTTTATCAATGCTTTCTTGGCTGCAATTGTCGTATAAGTTGTACAGCATCTTCCTGCAGGTCATAGAAAATGATGCAGTAAGGGTAATGGGAATGTTAGACATAAATAAATGATGTGACCTGTAATCTGATAGGATGGGTGTTGCATCTGTGTCATACGACCATCCATGATGGGTTCTCAGGTCATTGAGAAGACCGTTGCGATTTATTGTTTCTAGAAGCTCAGCGAGAAACCCGGAGTGATCCAGCAGACCTCTGTCACTCAATTCAGTGAACAGCCCTTTAGCGTCTTGAACCTGCACGCAGGAAAAGACAAAAAAAAATTGGAAAGTTAGAGGTGAAAATGTCAGTCGGGTTGCAACTAACAAATATTTTCACCAATTTTCTTATGGACTAGTTGAGTAGTCTGTACATGAGGTGTACCAGTTGATGAACATGGCGACATGTCTTCATAGTAGTGTTAAATATTTGACTTTTCATTTGGCAATAGTTCAAAATCAAGGCAAGAAAATGTGTCTCCTACTCGGATTCAATTTTGAGTGTATGCGTGATTTTATCAACAATGTATTATTGTGTCAAAATTAAACATCGTTTTTGGGGTTAAATTGTGTGAGCAGCCCAGCTCCACTCAGGACACAGCAATACTGAGAGAGACACTGTTGCTGGATCAAATGTTCTTGTTCTACTGAGCGTGGAACGTAGTTCACGGCAGTTGTTTACTTGCTCTCACTGAAGAGCATAGGAATCCACTTCAAATATTCACCTATGGTGGACACCATTCTAGGAAAGGTACGTTTCCGAATAAAAAAAAAGTGTTGTTTGTATATTTGAAATGCTTCCCTGTCATTTTATTGTGCGTGCAATGACACAGTGAGCTGTGACTAATTCAATACGCTGTGTATTGGCAGCAGGTATCTAGCGATACAATACGTATCCCGATACAGGATCGATGATACAATACATTGCCATATATTCCGATACTGTAAGTTCAGCACTATAGTGAAATAAGAACCACCATCTTAAGGGGGCAAATCAGAAAATACAGTACAATATTATGTGCATGAAACCAAGTTAATTGTTATGATGCCAGTCCACTTAGACTTTCAGTAACATTTTACAGTCCGACAGAGGAATGAATCGCTCTCTTCATCAGCAAGTAACACCAGAGAACAAAAAGAAAACGTTTGTCTTAAACACGTCACAAATGCAGCAGCACATCCAAGTATCTATGTGTTTAATATTGATATAAACAACTTAAAATGTCAAGATGATGTCATACAATCAAACATTGCAATATTTCGGCACAAATATTGATAGAATATCGCAGAATCAAGTATCGCATGGATATTTTCTTATCATCGACTATCCGTCACAGCTCTAAACAGACAGCAGAGAAACTGAGAAATCCCATTGCAAACGTCAATAAGCAATTTTAGACGACGAATGTAGCCACAAGTTGCATTGAAGGACAATGTATTTACGTAACAAGTCGCTGAAGAGCGACTGTTATGACAAACAAAAGCAAGTTACCTTCTCAAGTGACTTCCTACTGACCACATCTCGGCAGAGAAAGCAAAGAGCAGCAACCTCGTGGGACTCCAGTTCCTGATCTATTTGAAGTAGCACGGCTTGAGCCATTGCCGGCCGCCCATGTGAAGAGGAGGACATGCTAAAACAGGATCTGAAAATAATCATAAATGTTAATACGTTGAAGTGCATTTGAATGGCAACCTGAAAACAGCTATTCCCCCTGCATTTGCCTGTCTATGGAAGAAGGACTCATTTGCAGATCAACAAACCATTATACTTTATTTCACAAGTGACAATCCACTGCTGTCGAATGAGATGGTGACGGCATTTGGGTGTCTGGTAGTATATTGTACATGGACCACCAACACCAATAAAAAACACCAATAAATAAATAATAAATAATTACAGAATGTAGTTGATGGAATGACAAAAATATGTAGATATTTTTGACAGGGCATTTGTTTGTTATTTGTGGCTATTTTTGAACGGACTTGTAGTAGAATCCATGTTTGTAGTTTCTGCCTATTAACACGGACGTCGTTGAGTAAAATGCTGTGATCGATCGCCTAGAGACACACTTTACCGTCAGCTGGATACAGAACATTAGAATCGCAACTACTTTTTTTGGTTGTATATATGATTATTACCGCTTCTGAAAATAGTTGACACTTCATAATCACGAGTTTTGAATTTCGATTGAAATTTGACGATTCGGGATAAACGACAATCCTCAGCTTCCGAATATTTTAGGCCTGAGTGACTGGAGTTCCTATATTTTAAGCCTGAAATGAGTGACAAAACCAAAAAAAACCAAATCGAAAAAAGACCGTGTTATCACGGAAAACAACTCGGATTACACAGCAACTTTTAACAGACAGGAAAAACTCACTGACGCCGATATACGTGTCTCTTTCGGTTCTGTTGTCGCCCAGTTTCGTAACGTTTTATGTCCTTCACAAATACCAGGCAAACGAAGCCACTTATCGAAGCACTGAACTTAACTCTCTAGCCGTGTATCAAACAGCCACCTCACTAAAGTTTCGCTTTGGGCGGAAATGTGTTATATCACTTCCGCCTGTCAAACAAATAAATGCGTCTAGATGAACGATAAAACAAAACAATTTAAAGCGAAACACTAACCGACAGAGTGCTCATATAGGATGGTTTATTGTTCAAGAGTTTTAATGGAATTTTAACATTAACGCGTATGTAACTAGGTGGGAAACGGCAATTCCTCTGAGATCCACTGGAGGCAGTCACGTATTGTATTGTAATCGATTCAGATTTCGAACAATTTGCTTCTTGAACGGCTCGAACGGATTGTGGTCGAGAACCGAGGTACCACTGTATTAGTATGAAGACAGGAAACTGCTAAGAGCTTGTATTGACTTAAAAAGCATTCTCTTTTTGTGAAACATCCCTGCATCATTTTTTGTTTGGTAGTATAAAATATCCTAAAGGGTGCACAAAAATACTGCCCTATCATAAGAGCCATGTAATAATATAGGCTTATTTGAAAATAATAGGATAAATATTCCGGCTTTTTCTCGAGGAAATTATGGCAGAAACAATTAATGAGTGAAAAAACATCCTCTTTATTTGAAGCATCACACAGTTGCGACGAAGTCTTACATTTTGAAAACCTTATTTCACCTCAACTGCGGAACTATCATTAAACATTGTCACCCAAAAAACGTAACTTCTATACGTTCGCTTTTTTTAACATGAAAGATTAATAGTAGTTTACAACAGACACTTCCTAAGTCACACTCACATTCAAATCTGTGGGCAATCGACAATATCCAATTTAGCGTGCAGCATCTTTTTAGTCAGTGGGACAAAACCGGAGTACCCGGGGGAAACCCACGCAGGCATGGTTTAAATATGAGTATGATATCATGGTACTGGCCTCACGGTAGACCGCCACTCAGTACACATTGAACCCCACCTCTTGGTGTCTCCTACGATCCATTGAGCACTGTCCACACTGTTTAAGGCAAAAGTCAAAGGTCAGGTCGGTAGACGGATCAAATGGAACAGAGTTGATATCAGAGCGACTGGCTTGACTCTGCGGGACGGTGGTTAGTAAAAGGGAGGAAGTATTCTTTGGCGAACGTAAAGACATCTTCAGGTTTTCGGAGTAACAAGAACTGCAGGAAGTCAGAGACCAGGGCACGGATTTCTGGGTGCTGTCTCAAGTACAGGGCGTGGTCAGCCTTCAGCTCTGCCTGCCACACAAAACACCACCCCACATTCCTCAGGTCATTGGATTTGTCAAAGGCAGTTTGTGTTTGTTTGAGCGGTTAGTCACCTTTCTATCCAGGAATTTGGAGTGCAACTGCATGTCTTCCTCCCATACCAGAGGAATCTTTTCAGGACCTGAGAGTCAAGTTAAGATAAAGAAAAAGACAATATTTGAAGCAGTGACCACGAAATCATCCACTAAATGGCGGTGCATTTCTATATTGCTACGAATAAATGTGTCGTCTGTTCATTTTTTCCATCTTAATTTCACTTCAGTAGGTAGTGTCTACAACATATCACGTGACATTGCAGAAAACTCTGGAATATTTTACCTTTTTCTTCTTCTGATGGAAAATCTAGCCGCATCATCATAATCGGTGATCCCAGCTGCACCCGACTGGCCAGGTGTCTGAACAGAAAACAGAATAGTATCATAGAATAAATAGAATTTCCCTGACCTCTGATGACCTTTGCAGCTGTACAAACTCCGGTCACTTGCTTGTAATGTGGTGTACACTGCCATCACAGCTTTAACCCAAATTGAGTTTGACTTGAACTCACCCATCGGGCAGGTAGTAACAATGCCACGTCGTGGGGCTCTCCACCACAGAGTGGATAATCCTCTGGACTCCAAAAACCTCCACAGTCTGACCTCTGACCTCCATCTGCTCTGGACTCAGCTGGGTCTAAACATGAATGACAATGAAACAGTTGCCACCCTTCAAAACTTTCAAAGTGGTTTTGCACGTCTTACAAAGCTGGTTTGAATGATGTGCAGTCCATTGTCGAAGCAAATAAACGTCATGTCTGCAGGAACCTTCTTCCTCAGGGCCAGCAGCCGCATCAGGATCAAATTGGAGCCCTCTGTTACCAGTCCTCTCAGGTCACTCATGGGGTAGGAAACGCTGACCTTTGACACCTCCTGTACAACAAAAACAGATCTTTGCTATTATTTAGGTTTTAAAAAAAAACCTGAAATTATGCCACAGCAGCACCAGCTATTTAATGCCAGATATTTTGAGTATTACACCACTGCTGTTACTACATTTGACTGTACAGTGGTAGAAAAAAGATCTCAGACAGCCCTATGCCTTCTACTGTGTGATCATGGCAGCGCTACTAAATACTATTTTTGCGGTTTAACGGTTTAATTCTCTGCTACTTTTGATACAGACAGACATTGAAAACTGATGTTTTGTTAGTTTTCCTGGCAAACAATAAGCTATATATATATATATATATATATATATATATATGCATGATTGAATGATGATGGATGTGCATTGTCAAAGCAAATACATACACACACACGACTATATATATATATATATATGATATATAAATATCTGTAAAACTGTAAAACACAGCCACACCTTTTGAAATTAGTACTTTAAACACACCTCTCACAACTTCATCCATCAGTACAAATACATCCACAACAAATACAGCAGTCATTATCATACAGTATAAACACATAATACTTCTCATAAAGCTACTACTACACTAATACTACTTCTGTGATTAATACAAATAGCACCACCGCTACTCCCACTGGTACTACCTTTACAACAAATACAATCATTACTGCAACCTGACTGAGCCAATAAACATACTTATTACCACTTCCTCTTCTACTAGATACTCTTCGACTAGATAGTAGATTCTACTGCTGGTACAGATACTTCAAGTACAACCAAAGCTACTATAATAATCACCACTTGTGTTATGCTCTAGAGGTACTATTTTCACCACTGACACTGGGACTAAAAATGTCTCACCTCTCCAACAACCGTGACCTTGTTAACCACCATTTGCCCATCCTGCTGCAGCATGTGACACCGTCTGTCCAAATTGTGTCCCTCGATCTGAAAGAGGAAGCCAACCATTTTATAGTAGGTCACACCTGGGACTTCAGGCCTGGGAGCGCAGTCTGCTGTGACCTGCCTTGACATACTCGTGGTACTCCTCCTCAAGCACCTCCAGGTCCCCGCTGAGGTAAGCTGGAACCATAAAGACGACAAAATAAGTTGGATAATTGGATTTCAAGGAGCTTTTGAGGCGTCTCACTTGTCACCGTGGTGCCACAGGGCGAGTCATCGATGGCTCCTTTGCTTTGAGCGTGCAGCATGACACACGGCTGCAGCTGTCTGTGGGCGAAATCCACCGTCACTGTGAACTTCCCCAAGTGTCGACCGCCTTCGGACACCGTGTCCAGGGTGTCTGGGGAGACACACTTCACCAGCTCAGCCGGCTCTGTAAAAGCAAAAAGATGATCCATTTAGGATAGACATTAGTGCAGGATGATAGAGGAAGTTTGGGTGGAACAGGCCGATGTACACACTCAGTATTTGCTGCATCTGAGGTCAGCTTTTACTATAAAGGTATACTTGAACTATTAAAACCTGCTCTCTTAAAATATATTTACTATTTTAGTTGAATCTAATAAACAATAGCGGGGGTCAATAGATTAAAACTGTAATATAAACGTCTATAATTCTATAATTTTAACGTCTACATGTCACTTTTATTTATTCTGAGGCTTTGGTGCACACATGTACAAGTAAAACAACGTGTCTAAAAGTGAAGCTTTTGAAACGTTCCCTTATGGAAAAGTGTCAGGTCCAGATGGTTCCCCTGTCAGAGACTCAGGGCTCGGGACCGTAGCGGATCGGGATGTAAAGCAGGACAACGGTGGACTCACCAATGCTGAACATGAAGGCGACTGCATTTTCGGAGGCTGTTAACATCTCCGGGAGTTCCGGGGCGACGGTCTCGGCTTCGGTCGGAGCCCCGACCTCCTCCTCTGCTCCCTCCATCACGCTGCTGCTCCCGCCTCTCAATCACGTGTTCGTGGAGCAGGACGGTCGGAAACCCGGTGCCGAACTCTCACAGGACGATTTCGTCAAGCATTTTACCCACATAAACGCTGAAAAAAATGTTGTTTGAGGGCTCACTCTCGTGCACAAACGAAACCCGGTCGTCAAGGCAACGACGCTCAATATCGTAATACACCTGATATGTGCGCAGTTCAATCTCCCGGCCAGCGATGCGAAAAGAAAAACGTCTAAAGCGGAACAAGTAAAAGCTTTAATTGAACATATAACATAGGAAAAATCAGACCATAGACCAAATACACATTTAGAAGCATTTAAAGATTAGGAATCAAAGTCAAATGGCGCTATGAAAAAGATATCAAGGGATTAAAGGGACAGACAAATCAATCAACCCAAACAAAAAGAGTTTAAAAGTTCACAATCTCAACATGAAAAAAAGGCACGAGAGTCGATTTCCTTAAAATGTAAAAAATTTATTTAAAAATATTTAATATAAAAAAATGTAAAGGCCAACAGGACACTTCTTTAAATTCAGTGTACAGAAGTGTAACCACACCAATCACCCGAAACAATTAAAATTAAACTTCTCAGCCAAACATTTACATGACATTTATATAAACAAACAAGCAAAAAAAGACATTAACTTCAAAACAGACGGACTTATTTAAAAAAAAAAAAATCTAGGCTCGCTGTCAATTGGGATTAATTAGACCTGATTTTATTTTGTGGTGTTCTGTAGGTTCGTTTGGATTTACAAACTTACAACATTGATTTTTAATGGAATGAAAGTTATATCCGCTCACGTGACCAGCTACCGTTAAACCCGGTGTAGGTGTTGTTGTAGAGATTTGACAAAATAATTTATATAGTGTGAAGGCTCAAACAACAAAACAAAAACATGACCATCGAACCACTATTATGGACCGGCTTTCACGGTGACAAAAATAATTTCTATTTCCCTCCTGCCCAGAGGTCTGGACGTCTTTCTCTTCCTCCTCTTCTTAATGACTGGAATGTGTACGATTTAGATGCGCTGTGCTAGTACTGGCATCGCTTGTCCATTTAAGTCCATTACATTCTGACATTTTAACTGAAGATATATTCATGAAATACACGTAAAACAATGATTTTTGCCTTTGAAAAAGTGGATGTAAATGAGAGGCTAAGGAGAGGCACACAATAGTATCAAAAGTATTTGCTCAGCTGCCCTTGAACTTTTGAACTTAAGTGCCATCCCATTCCTAACCCATAGGGTTCAATATGATGTCGGTCCACCTTTTGCAGCTACCACAGCTTCACGACTTCTGGGAAGGCTGTCCACAAGGTTGAGGAATGTGTTTATTGGAATTTTTGACCATTCTTCCAAAACACATTGGTGAGGTGTGATGTTGGTTGAGAAGGCCTGGCTCTCAGTCTCTGCTCTAATTCATCTCAAAGGTGTTCTATCAGGTTCAGGTCAGGACTCTATGCAGGCCAGTCAAGTTCATGTATGGCTTGGAAACCCATTGCATGAAGCTCTCTACGTACTGTACTTGGGCTAATCTGAAGGCCACATGAAGTTTGGAGCTCTGTAACAAGAAAGTGAGTGACCTCTTTGCACTATGCACCTCAGCATCCGTTGACCCCTCTCTGTCGG
This sequence comes from Synchiropus splendidus, assembly GCF_027744825.2. Lineage (NCBI taxonomy): Eukaryota > Metazoa > Chordata > Actinopteri > Syngnathiformes > Callionymidae > Synchiropus > Synchiropus splendidus. The sequence goes on along the minus strand of NC_071346.1, from coordinate 11,849,745 downwards.
TTTACATGGCGTTGGCTGAGATGCTGTTGTTCCCAGACTCTTCCATGTTCTTATAATAAAGCTGACAGTTGACTGTGGAACATTTAGGAGCGAGGAAATGCCATGACTGGATTTGTTGCACAGGTGACATCCATTGACAGTTCCATGCTGGAGTTCACTGACCTCCTGAGAACGGCCCGTTCTTTCACAACAGCTTGTAAGAACAGTCTGCAGACCAAGGTGCTTGGTTTGATACACCTGTGGCAACGCCACGTGACGCCTGATTCTAATCATTTGGATGGGTGAGCAAATAATATAGCGTATATTGACAAAACAGTTTTTGGCTTTTAAAAAATTAACAGTGGATGTCAGCAGATGTACCGTATTTTCTAGACTATAGAGCGCACCGGAATATTAGCCGCACCCACAAAATTTAAGAAGGAAAATAGATATTTTTCGCACATAAGCCGCACCGGTCTATAAGTCGCGGGTGCACTGGTGCTGTCTGTGCCGCAGAAAATGCATGAGGGTCACTTCTCGTGATCCTCTAGTTCTAGTTTTGAAAACCGGATCCAGCACCGAGACTGACTCATGAAATAATCTCGGCAATGGTGTGAACTTGAATCATGAACTCCTCACACCTTATTTACATTTGAAGTGTTCAAAATGCGCTGTTTTCACACTCCAGTCGAAAACCTCCATAGTACACATGTCGTTGCCAAGCGAGCGGTGAGTCACATGGAGGGAGGGAGGAGCGGACGCATCACAAACCGCGAACAAACCGAGATCAGCCGTTCATAATCTGTGTCCTATAGTATATAAACTGTAGGGTTTAGACCGCAAGAAAAATGTAGCGGCTTATAGTCCGGAAAATACGGTATGTGCTGTAGCAGTGCCTTTCTAGATTGTGTTCCTTTGAATAGACTGCTGACATCATGAAAACTCAATTCTCATGTGGTTTCAGCACAAGTGACTTCCTCAACGTGAACCGAACTTCGGGCACCTGTTTCACAGCACCGACTTGGCTGGATCCTTCTTTCCGGCTCACCCCATTAATGACACGCAAGAGGATGGAGAGAAAATCGTCAGCCCTGAAACAAAGCGTACAGAAATATTTACAACTGGTATCAAGCTTCAGATAGTCAGAATTACTGTGACAGAATAACTGTGACTGTTGAAAAATGTCTAGTCTAATGACAGTGAAGTGAATTTACCTTTGGCTGCCGGCCATCAGCTCCTGGCACAGCGTTTGAATAAACCAGCTGCCTTCGACCCTGTGTCTCAACGCAGCATAATCTTCTACTGTAGCCATAGCTACCAGAAAATCTGTTTTTTCAGGGATGGACGTCTCACAACTATCTTCCAACAGATCCGCCAGCAACACCCCCCGTTGCATCAGACGACCCTGGCAGGCCTGGATGAGGAAAACTTTGGGTTTTCCGGTGAGCTGAGAATGAGGGGAAGACATGAAGGTATTTGTGATGTCTTTGATAGCCAGGGGTTTGGAGTCCACGCCCAGGACGACACCCTTGTCTCCGTGACTCAGAATGCAGCAGAAGAAAGCATCTCCATGCTTCGGGACATCCTGAAGCGCAGTGAACCCTCCCCCGCTGAACTCCATCAAGTCCAACCCCTGCAGCTGTGCGGGGTCACAGAAGGAACCGAAGCACTTCAGACATCGATCCATCTGCTCCGTCGTTTGATCTTCACACATCAGGACGCGGAAGCCGAGCGAAGTGAACACCTCTCCCAAGCACTCTGTAGGATGAAAAACCTGAATTTAGGAGCCATCCACAGCTTGAGAGAGAACGGGAGCTTGTCTACACACGAGCATCTCTGTCGGTGCCATGTCTGGGGGAGCAGCTCAGGAAGTTCTTATTGTTTATGATCAAGCACAGACCAACAGGGCTGCTGTTTAACGGATACAGCTCTTCCTAAAATCAAAAGAAAAATTGTCAGTGTGTATCTGAGTATGAATCCTACGTTGGGTGTAAAGACATAAAAAGTGTTACCATCTTAGGTCGCTTCTGCTCCAGCTGGTCTGCAGAGATATAAAGAAAATCATAGCATACTTATTTTTTTACTTTCAATAACATTAGGAGTCAGTTCGTGACACATGAAGGGTATTTTCCAACCTGTACAGGAGTCTCTGAGGCGCCGACGGCTGAGGTCTGTCATTCCAATGCTTTTAAGCTGAGGGAAAGTGCTTCGAATGTCCTCATCAGTCTGCAGGAGGCTCAAGAAAGCCTGGGCGGTCTCCTCTCCCTTGTTCATGATCTTGTCCAAAAGCGCAGTGATGTGTTCGCTCACAGTGCCGCCACTGATGCACCTCAGGTTGTTGTACTCCCGTTGAGTGATCAGGTTCCTTTCGTGCACCTTGTTGAGGATCAGAGAGTGGTCTGAGGATAAAGTCCCTTCAATGGCTATTTTTTTGCATCTCAATATGTCTCTGGCAGACATTTTGGATCTGATGGAAGTTCAGTTAGGAACAAGGACCTGCCTGGAGAAGATGAGATGAAAAAACAGAAGGTGTAAAAAGTACGTTCCATATAGGACTCCTTGCGCCTTTGGAGCAAATAGCATGTAATAATGCAGTAATACACACATCATCCACGAGAGGGACAACACAAACTGTCAAAGCTATCATCACCTTCTAGGTCGTCACTATTCTCAAGCAAGTAAGAAGTTATAAAAATGAGACCAGCTACTAAACCACTTCATAAATTTGGACTCTAAGATCAATTCTCGATCAATGTCGGGATGACAAATACATTTTTGGTGGATACAAACCACAACTCTGATTCGGATCTACAATATCTTTGATAGAAAATACATTTAAAAAGCTAGTTAAATGACGTTTCAGTCATGACTTGTGTCTACGTAATCGTCCGTTTCGTTCTGCAGATACTTGTGAACGAAACTTCAATCGATGACAGCGTGTGGGCGAACGTGAAACAATACGGAAGTAAACACAACTTCGTGCCAAGCTTCCCCCATGGCTACTACAACACATTTTTTGCGAGAAATGCCTTCACAGTTCAGTTCACAGTGCCGAGTCTGAAGTATTGTTAAGTTTAAAAGACAAAGTGGTTCATCTCGTTTTACACCGAGAGGTTCATGCAGCGTTTAACCATCGTGTCCGGCGAACTATCAGGCATTTTGCACTTGTTTAGCGACCTTAACAATTCAACTAAAATATTTAAATATGCAAACAGACAGCAAATAAAGACTAGTTACAAGACTACGATCTTACTGATTTTTTTTTCCGCAGCTCTCAACACCCGGGTGAAATTAGCCAATTGGAGTAGACAACGTCATGACGTTGCTGCATGCGTAACATGACGCAATGTATTAAACCCGCCCACTTCAACGTAGTGACCCAAAACGACCGTAAACAAAGTATAAAACTCCTATCCCAAGAAATCTTCGATTCAGTGAAAATCCAAGAGCAAAGACTATCGACCTGAAATCTGAATAGTAAACCACATATAATGGACATATCATGAACACAAAACATTTAATCTACACATTTATTTACTCACAACAACATTATCTTATCTATTTAATTTAATAAACCTTTCCATGACTGAATTGTCTATTGTTAGTTGTGAGTAGATACACAGATGGAAATTATACTGTATATTTTAATCCTGATTACCATAACTAAAATGTAAATAACATTATATGAACAAAAGCTTCCTACCTGTAATCTAAAAGGTTATTGCCATGGCCTCAACATTGTTCATATTATCCTCACACGATGATTCTGAAAGTACAATGGACAAAAGATTATTCTATTAAGATGTCGATAAATTGTGTGTATGAGTGTGTGATTGAGGCAACAGAAAACTTTCAAGCATGTTTTTGACTATCAGACTCAATGTTTATCTTAAGGAAGTATGTAATAGTAAAGACAGAATATCTGTAAAATTCTGATTTTCTTTTGGATAAATATATGTTTGCTTTGTTGTAAATACAAACATACATTTTCTAGGTTCAGTTCAGTTGTTGCGAACACCTTCATCACTTGTCAATTGTGAGAAAATACCGCACAGCCTTACGTTTCCTTTAATTCTGGTCAGTCATTGTGTGTTGTCACTTCTTCTTCCCCTTAAATTGTGTCATTATCTCGGTCAGCAAAGACAAATGCAAGACTCAGCCACAATGGAAGGATTAAACTGAATAGAATTTCCAATATCCTTTCGCGTTGAAGCAGAAGTGTCATGACATTTTGCGACCCATCGGTGCTTGAAAGATCACTCATGTTAAATCGGGGAGCGGCAAAAGTGAAGGAAACCGTTTATTTCTATCTGAAAAAAAGAGGAAGTGCTTTAACACCCAGATATTATTGTTTCGAGTGTAACAAAACGGGTCCGTTGTGCGCGCTCACCCTTGTATGTGGAGACTCCTAAATGGAAATGACACTTTCACCTCTCGGCTACTTTCTTCTCTCAAGTTTTCTGCTACTGTCCGGATCAGAAAACGGTAAGTTTTCGTCACTCGAGCTCACAAAACTGACTCTTTTTAAGTGGAAACCTTATGTTCCTCACTCTTTTCTGTATCCTGTTCATACCAGGGCTCAGAATTCCAGATGTTTGCCAAGGAAAAACCATTAATGATGTAAGAAGCAAATTTTGTTATGAACAAAAGCAGCTGTGAGTGATTGTAATAATCTTCTTATATTTCAGATCCATCCAGAGAGTTCTTCAGTCTCATGGGAGCATGTTGATTTTGATGTAAACCAAAACTTCTCCTGCTTACTTCACACATCTGACATTCTCAACTGCTCCTGGACATTTCCGACATTACAGCCAGATCTTCAGCTCTATAGCAGGTATGGTCTTGCTTCCTCACCACTTGCATTACAGCCACTTCTTTGGGCTTCAATTCTCGCACAGTACTTTGGGGTTAAATATTCTGACTGAGAGTCAGGCACCTGAGAGTCTGAAGCCATGGTTAAAGCTGGGTCTTGAGTCTTCTTCTCTCTTGGCAGCGTGTGTGAAGACGACAAGCCCGTTGGTCCTCCCAGTCTTCTATCCAGGGAGAGAGTTGGCTGGAAATCTGTGAACACGGTCTGGAACAAGACATCTGAGATGATCCTGCTCTTCAACATGACGCTGAACGACTCATGGGGCCTCTACTCTTTTAAGTACGACACTGATATGCTTGGTAAGTCAAAACGTGCTTCATGGAAATGACTAGTTATGTACTTTTCAATGAATGTTCAATTATTCCCACATTTGAACGGCAGCCTCTCTTGTAGTGATTTCAGCTGCATATTTTAAAACAAGGGAAATACCGAACTCAGGATTTGGGTCTGTACTTCACAGAGGTTCTGTCTCCACCCGCCAACATCACAGCCTCAGTGAATGATGGAGTCCTGACGGTGAGGTGGGCGCCACCTTACAGTCGATTCAGCAGCAGGAGGGCTCCGGAACACTGTTTCCAGTACCAGCTGGGAGTCGAAAAACAGGTCTCCGCCATAATTCTGATGTTGTCTTGAATTTCTTTATTCACTATTTCACTGAGTGGGTGTTGAACCAATCAAATAAGAAAAGGTGTCATGTGAAAAATGTTTTGTTAAATGGAGTGATGTGGCATGAACAACTCTTGAAAAGGTTTTCTAATATAAATATATAATATATCATATTAATATATATGTGTGTGTGTGTGTGTTAATATCAATTAATCACAGTTTAATGGTTTAAGAATATTTTGAATATTTTCATTTTGAATGAATGTGGTATATTACTGGATCAAATGATGGACCCACACAATAAATCAGAATGGTGGCTATATTCAAGTATATATATATATATATATATATATATATATATATATATATATATATATATATATATATATATATATATATATATATATATATATATTCAGTGTGCAATTATCCAAAGTGGTCAACAGATGGCAGTAGAGATGCGGCGCGCCCATAACGCACTATAACGCCCATAGCGTTTCAGAAGAGGCCGCTGATGATGAACACCTGTTTTGGTGACAGTTAACGAAGTGAATATTCAGTTTTAACACCACTAACTAAGAAAACAAAATGTAATCTGAAGTTTAAGAGTCGTTTTTAAACAACGTTTTTGTTCATGTATTTCCACAAGAAGAACCTCAGGCATGCAGACACTGGAGCCCTGGTTGGACTGACCGACTTGGGCGACAAGACATCCTACATGATGCCAAATGCAGATCCTTCCGTCTCCTACCTCGTGAGGCTCAGGGTCAAGAAAAGCCAGTTGTGTTTTGGGTCTCCTCAGTGGAGCGATTGGACTCTCACCGCAAGTAAGCAGGGGATTCTTATCGAGTGTTTTCTGGAGACGTGCTCTGACGCACATGTGTTGTCTGCAGCGGTAGGAGAGTCGAACAGCATGATAAGCCTTCCTGTCATCATCTCCATCACCCTGGTCGTTCCCATGCTCCTCCTCAGCCTGCTGCTGTTTCTGCGACTTCAGAGGTGCTGGCTCTCTCACGTCTGCCTCATCTACATTACAGACTCCAGAACTCAAACACTGGCTCTGTTCCTTTTTTTTGCTGTTAATTTAACATTCACAAATTCTTGTCTGTCAAAATGAAACTGATCTAAAAGTAGATTTTAACCCATAGGGACAGAAAAACAATGAAAAGAAGAAGTGAGAAATGCAAATGTGTTCTTCAACTTTTATTTAAACAAAAAAACAAAACAAACCTTCCATGTTTTCACCAACTGACTCATCTTTGCTTTTCAGGGTGTCTGACATGTTGTTTCCTGAGATTCCAAACATACCAAAGAAGTATAAACATTTCATTGAAAAAGGTGACACCAATGTAAGTAACTGTTGTGAGCTGACATATACAAGCTGCAGAGGAAACTGGGTCACACTTTGGTCTGTTTGTTGCAGGTTAATTACCCAGCAGACCCCTTCAGGCAGGAGGAGGAAATCACCATGGTGGAGGAGTCAACCGCTGCCGACATGTGAGGGACAGGAAGCATGTCGGTTGAGACCATTGGTGTGCATCTATGTGCTGCATGTGTTGAGAAGCATCAATCTACTAAGTCAGCAGTGTGAAAGCCCCTGGCGTGACGCTGGTTTTGCATGATTCAAACATGTGTTGCAATAGTCGAAACCTGAGTCCAATATTTATGCTTTGGCTTCATCGTTTTCTGCTGGAAGTCCGGTATGGATCTGGATTTTGGGAGGAAACTAGAGAACATGGAAGCGGCACTCATTTTAACACCCATTTTTATATATAAAACCATTGTTACCACTACAATATTCCTTTTTCATACCCTCAAAATCTAATCTCAATATCCACAAGGTCTTATTTATCCTTCATGGATCAAGTTTTAATAATTGAAAATAAAATAAATCCCCAATAATGCATCTGTTGTTTTACTATAACGTTTTTTCCAAATGAGGGCCGCTGTAAGTCAACTTGTTTTTAAACAAAAATATGGTTTACTTGCAAAAGTCTCGCGGTCAGCCATGTTTGTTTACATTCGCCCCTATAGTGTTTGGTTGACAGCGTGATAGTGGGTTCCGCTTTTTAGCTGCGTCTGGCACTGTCTAATGATCTTCACTATTTTGCATATCCCCTTCAACATTACCAAGCGTGTGATAGTACCAGAGACCAAAATAGAGTTGATTTCCCCTCTCTTGCTGAAAAGTATTAATGTCTGTAATGACTTTCATGTGTCATGCGCAGTTGCGATTGACAAGACAAAAAACACACTTTGAATTTTAAAGCACAAGCTTTTTAAAAATGTCATGCCATATTTATTGTGTATGAGAATATCTGCATCCAAAGTTCAACATCTGATCTCTTTTTTGTTGCTGTTATCACAATTTTTTTTCATCCCTTCATATGAATAGTTTTGCGTAGTGGATCAATTTCCAATAATTCATGATAGAGCATAACAGTAATAATAGAATTTCAGGGGAAAATAAAACCCTTGCACCTTCATCATTTAAACATTGCTTCAACTTCCATTACGGTTGCTGCTTTCCAAACCAATATAAAAATTGCACTGCTGCTTTAAAAATGAGTCATCAATGAAACAACTGATTTCACAATACTTCCCGCTTTTGGAAGAGTCTTTCTGGTAAACAATATTGCCCAATCGGGCGTTAATGACATAGGTCAGTTCTTTAAATGAAAAAAACAACAACAACAAATTCAAGTTCACAGATACACACATAGAACACACAGTAAAGCAGCCTTCATCTGCAGAAGGCTCCTTTACGGTGTGTCCGGTGGGAATTGACGCCATCTACAGGCCAAATCAAGAACAGCATCTGCATGTTGTTTCCATTGCGCTTTTTTTAAAAGAAAAAGTGAAAATAATATCGCTAAATACTTATAGAGGGTTATAAATTACTTGTAAATCAATTCAGTTTATTCACGTTTTTGTCTTCTCACAAACTTTCTTACGTCTGCGTTCAATTCCCCATTGATCGTGACTTACAGAGAAACGTTCAAACTTTCCAGCAGGCTCTGTTTTTCAACTGAAAATACTTTAAATACACCAACATCCAGTCAAAGACGACGACTTTCTTAACCAAGGTGAAAAAATGAGTCAGGGGCAGAGCTACTTGCCCTTCTGATCCAACTCAGTTGTCCAATGACATTGGTCAGTTCTTCAGATAAATGAACACCAAATATAATCCAACTTGATGTGTCCTCCTCAGACAGTGTTAAATAAGACGACAGGCAAGAGTTTAATCTGCAGTTCGGGCCTCCTCTGTTCCCGCTTGCAGGGCTATGACCTGTAGCTCCTCTGAGAACCTCTGGCTCAGATCTTTGTTGGCCTGCAGGAAGCCTGACAGACTTGAAACCTCTTTGCGATCCTAAAAACAGGAGTAGATTCTGTCAAGTCATGTGACCACTTGTCAAGGATAAACCAGACCTGAGTCACAGACTTTTCTCTCACCAACGACTGTGGACTTTCTTCCTCACTTGCAACAGCGAACAGCTCCTGCAGCTTCTCCCGCAGCAACTCAGCTTCCCATTGGCTGATCAAGTCCGCGCTGGTCTCCGGCCCGTCCAAAGCATCAGTCACCAGCTGGTCCGAGCCTGATACGCTTATTGACAAATCCACGCTCAGCATCTGTGCGATGAACAACGTCAAGCGGTGCTAAAGCCTCACCAGCCAGCATGAGAGCTGCAGTGTCTCCTTCACCTGGTGGATCTGTCGCCCCGCTGCAGCCATCTGAGGAAGCTCCCTGAAAAGACGGGTGAAGTGAGCGAGCGTTGTCTGGAAGTTCTGCAGCCACTCGTCCTCCACACGCAGCTCGCAGGAGTGCATCAGCTGGTTTCTGTAACTGATGACCTTGAAACCAACAAACATGTATCTCATTATAGTACAATACATTTTATGAAAGAGCACCTTACTGGACAGACTTTAAAAGAAAAAAGCAATAAAATAAAAATGAAAATATGATAAAAAGCAGACAAGATTAGAGCTACAATCAGTGAGGGACAATAAAGCAAATAGTTGGTTATGACTTACTTAAAAAAAACAGACTTAATGATTTTAGAATAAATATATCTCAAAATCTAATTTATTCATCAATATAATTTATCAATAACGTAATGTAATGTTGCAGACGACCAAAAACATTGTCCAAATCGTCGCCATCCAAAGGTCAAACCGAGAACTGCATTGGCAAGTTGTGTATGTATATGTATATTTCAAAATGTATATCTCAAAATATTCCTTATAATAACACTGCAGCTGTGCTAACTTAAGAGCCAGTCGCCTGCTGGTGTGTTATGATGTGCAGGACCTCACCTCTCTCACACAGTATGTATCTACTGACTGGAAACACCAACAGTGGTTGATGAGGTTGAGCAGAGCAGCAGCGTCGCACTGATCAGCTCTTTTCACTTTGGCTTGACCTCGGGGCATGTAGGCCTGCAGACATCACACATTCCGGTGATAAGACTTCTTCAAGCAAATTCGTTTCTCAAACAACAGAAACATAAAGATGAAAAATAGTACAGTGGTGCCTCGGTTTTCGAACGTCCCGGAATTCGAACAAATCGGAGTTCGAACAAAAAGTTAGAGATTTTTTTGCTTCGGATTTCGAACGAAAATCCAAAACTCGAATGCCCCCGAAAAAAAGCTGGAAAAAACATAACCTGCGCGGACCGATCAGCTGACCCATGCCGCGCTTTGTTATTGTGTATAACGCAGCCTCTGTATGCAGACGTGTCCCGTTAGCTACATTTACTGACTGTTTTTTCTTCATATTGAGGTGTAAAACCTTTCCTGTCTCCGCACTGGACCGTGGTAGAGCGTCGCTCTCGACACCTCCGAGGCTGGAGCGCACACTCCAGGGTTTGATGTCCTGTTGTGGGCTGGAGCTGGGACAGGGATGAGGCGAGTCTGGGACAGAGCGTGACTTGGTTTATGACTTTGTCACAGCCAAACTGCACAGAAGCGCACATTCAGAGCTGGACACGCACCGGGCACCTCTTCACTTCTGGAGAGACGTCACTCACTCGGCAACCCCTCCCACATGCAGCGGCCACACACATAGAGGAACAGCGCACCTGCAGCAGACACTCTACATTCACTCCTACAGAAGCCTATTTTAAGGCTTGGAACACATTATTTCTTTTTCCATTAATTGTAATGGGAAAAATCCATTCAGATTTCGAACAAATCGCTTCTCGAACGGCCGTCTGGAACGGATTGCGGTCGAGAACCGAGGTACCACTGTACTACGTATACTAATAACATTATTAATAATAACATGTCATTTTCATCATAACTTAGATATGTAACTACAACTAAAAATAAAGTGTGAAATAACGTCAGTTGAATTTGGCAAAGAAAACGTCCCCAGCATCATGCAGCTACCTTGGCCACTTCCCAGTGGTCTCCTCTCCAGGATGGAGGGTAGCAGTTGTCCCAGTTGATGGTCACCTCCGGCTGTCGGTGGTGCCTCAAGATTTCAGCCTGCCACTCTGCACACAGTGCGCAAGCCCCGGACAGCTGGAGAGGATTACAAAATGACTTGTACGGACTTGTACCCGCAAGAACGAAAGTAAGACTCAAACTCCATCCTTCGAAGGTGGTTATTTTATGACAGTTTAGAGGGGTCAAGTCACCAACCTTATTCCTTCTTGGTCTACAAGTCAAAGAGTGACATGGCTTCCTCAGAAAGGGGTTTCCGCAGAGGAGGTCTCTGTGGAAAGTTCTCATCCGAGCGTCGATGAAGGGATGGAGCGCTTCCTTCAGGATGAGCAGACAACGACCTGCCTTCAGCCAGTTGGTGTACTGTCTGTCGTTCAGGCGGAGTACAAGTTCAGTGTGGACCATGTTTTCGTTTAGAGAATCACAACAAGGAAGTGGCGGAAGTGACGTGTCCACACTGTATCGTCGCACTGAAACCACGAGAGGGCAATGTGTCCTAAAAGAGGTTTTTAAATCAGTAGTTTTCAGGATCCCGTGTCTGTTTTGGAAAGAAAACATAGGTCAAATTACTAATGCGATTCTTCTATTGATTGTATTGTGTTTTATTCGCTAGGTTCAAAACGACATAAATATGTAGAATAGAATAGAATAGAATACATGTTGTCTTTGTCTCACCGACTAAAAACAAACAGCTCTAAAAATAGTGGCAACAACATACAAAATTGAATAACAACACCAGATAAAATGGCAGGTAGATATATAAATAGACATGGAAATGGAAATTGAGCAAATAAAAGGAGTGTGGTGTTTTTTAAAGGCTTTACTGAACATGTACACATTGGTGTTCTTATCTTTTTCTACCATTTTTCATTTATCCATTGTGATCCACTAGTCTACCGGTTGTGGGCGTTGTGCAATGATGACTCACCAATGCCTTGTTTCTTTCGATCCATCCATTGTTCCTGGACCTCCTCCCAAGTTGTTCATTGCTGACTCCTCTTAAATGCTTGTGCTTCTCTCCCATCAAAGTTCTTTCCTGTCCCGGCTGACAGGAACGTTGCACCTTTTCAGGTCTACTCTTTTTGTACTTTGCTCGGTCACATCTGTTGGTATCATGTTGGATCACTTTTACCAATTGAAGCTCCTATCCAGGGCTCCTCTTAAATGCTTGTGCTTCTCTCCCATCAAAGCTCTTTCCTGTCCCGGCTGACAGGAACGTTGCACCTTTTCAGGTCTACTCTTTTGTACTTAGCTCGGACACATCTGTTGATATCATGCTGGATCACTGACCCCAGTCGAGGACGGCTCTCGGGCGTCCGTTTCCTCAGACTCTCTTGCTATTCAAGGTGTAACCTCGTTGTCGTAGCCTGCTTAACATAAGAACCCTTCTCAACTTGGATATCCCTGGTTCAGTAAATTTCGACCAAGCAAATACTACTACAGTCTAATGAGAGCATGGCTCAGAAAATATTCTGACCAGGTCGTTCCTAGCAACCAGCTGTTTCCTTTTAGCTTCCACAGAGGCTGCTTCACCTCAAATATCCTCCCAATGTCTTTGATCCTCAACCATCGCGAAGGGAGACATCAACCACTAGAAACTCATCTTTCCATCTCCTTGATCTTGTTTTTCCGGACCACAGTTTTTGGCTGAGATTTAGAAGAAAAAAGTCAGTTCTCTAAAGACAGCTATTTTAAGAGAGGTGTTCATCTCATGTAGATTCAGGGATTGTCTACACAGGAATAACGTCGCCTGTGGAGGCTTCATTACATTCAACCTCACATCAAAATTCTGTAAATCAGGATCAGGATCCTGGACTGCACAGTAATGTTAGATGCTTATCAGCCAGACCTGCTGATTCATCAGAGTTAGGCAGTCTATGTTACTGATACGGCCACATGTTCTGGAGAGTTCCAGCTGCCATTTGATATCAGCAAGTCTGTTAAGATAACAGGCATTAAAGGTAAGTGCGACAGAGGTCAACAAATATGCACTTATTAATTTTTGCTGAGGCTGAGAGTGAGTGTGAAGCCATCTATAATCACCTTCATATTGTCAGTCCTACACTCTCTTTTCTTTATATTAGCTCCCGCGATAACACTGGGGCCATAAAAACCAAAGCAGAGGCTGGAACGATGCCCTGGGGAAGTGTAAAGTCCGATCATAGACTTTATGAGTTCGATGATGATTCCTCCTGCGCTCGCCACTGTAGTGACTGATAACATCTGCTTCCATAGTGCTGCGAGGTCTGTGCGTTGTGGCAACCAGAGCAAGGCTCTTATGAGAGCTGGCACCACCAAGCTGCTGCATCCGTGAGGTGGAGCCTTGGAGGAGCAGCTGCGTGTGCAGGAGGTGTTCATCAGGGAGGACCGGGAGTCGCTGTGAGCGACGATGTTTCAGCTGAGACACCGGGTTGGCAGCGGCAGAGGCGATTCATCATTGCTATTTCCAGCCTGAGCGAGATATGGATGGATGTGTTGAAAGAAAATACCCCTGGAACTCTTCAGCTCGGTTGTCAGCTATTGACGCTGCATCTTCCATTTATGGCTTGTTTGGTGGTTTATTTTCCTCATTGCTGCAGATATCTGTCTAAACTTGACAACTAAATATTTGAAAAAAAAAAAAAAGAACTCCCTGTCTGTGTACTGCTTCCTCACAATCAACAACAACATTTCACTGTACAGAAGACGTTTAAGAACGTTTAAGAAAAAAAAAGACATAATTTCTTACAATGCAAGCTTCTATAATTCATGGTTGGGCAATTAAATTGAAATAACATTTCCTCAGGGGCCATAATCTATGATGGTTCTTGTCTTGAGGGGAAAAAGAAGCCTAGCATTGCATGAAATGCATAAAAACAATAAGTAGTACAGTAAACAAGGAGCTCAAAAGTGCAGTAATGGTGTGACATTACATTAAATTATTATGTTGTCATTCATATGTTATTTAAATACACTTTCTGAAAAAGTTTTTACAATATTTTTCAGTGATATTGAGTCTGGGGACTTGGTGGAACAAGTAATATTTTGAATTCAAAAGTCCAATCCCCTTTCCTTGGACTCTGGAAAGGCATACAATGAAAGGGGGCGGGACAAAAAACAGTTGAGTTTGATACATGACATATTGATATATCTGCGCCGCATGAACACAAGGTGGTGCAGATGCAGCGCATTTTCTATATTATTACCCTACACAGAATTTATCTGCATCATTTGTGTTCATAATATTCAGAGTGCAATGAGCTCGATCGGACAGCAGGTGGTGGTAGCGTCACAGAGCCTCTGTAATATAGGCATGAAGAAGGCTGCTCAGAAAACGAATGAGGAAACCTTCAAAAGGTAACTACCACACTGATGAATTACGATTGTGATGAGTGATACGTTTGCATGTTTTGTTTTATGAAGTCAAAATGTTTTAACAAGAACTAGACACGTGACCGGATTTACCTTTCATCTTACTGAAAATCAATGGAGGGATCTTTTTGCCCTATACAGTGGTACCTCTGTTTTCGAATGTCCTGGAATTCGAACAAATCGGAGTTCGAACGAAAATGTTTTTGCTTCGGATTTCGAACGAAAATCCAGAACTCGAACGTCCCCGAAAAAAGCCGGAAAAAACATAACATGCGCGGACCGATCAGCTGACCCACGACGCGCTTTGTTATTGTGTATAACGCAGCCTCTGTATGCAGACGTGTCCCGTTAGCTACATTTACTGACTGTTTTTTCTTCATATTGATGTGTAAAACCTTTCCTGTCTCCGCACTGGACCGTGGTAGAGTGTCACAGGGGAGGTGCTGGCTCTCCACACCTCCGAGGCTGGAGCGCTCACTCCAGGGTTTGATGTCCTGTTGTGGGCTGGAGCTGGGACAGGGATGAGGCGAGTCTGGGACAGAGCGTGACTTGGTTTATGACTTTGTCACAGCCAAACTGCACAGAAGCGCACATTCAGAGCTGGACACGCACCGGGCACCTCTTCACTTCTGGAGAGACCTCACTCACTCGGCAACCCCTCCCACATGCAGCGGCCACACACATAGAGGAACAGTGCACCTGCAGCAGACACTCTACATTCACTCCTACAAAAGACTATTTTAAAGCTTGGAACGCATAATTTCTTTTTCCATTCGTTGTAATGGGAAATCGATTCAGATTTTGAACAAATGGCTTCTTGAACGTCTGTCTGGAACGGATTGTGGTTGAGAACCGAGGTACTGCTGTTCTTGTAATACACATACATACACGCCCTACTGGATAGCACAACCCAGAAATGTTGACCTGTTGAGGTTTATTACTAAGCAGACTGGATAAAGAGGCATGTGAGTGCCTCTAGAGAAACACAAAATTGAATGGCTTCAACTGTTGCAGTACATAGTGGGACTTCTGAATTCAAGTTCACAATATGATGGGTTGGATATGTTGGAGGGCCTGTTGTCGAGGCAGTAAAAGAGCCGTCCATTGTGTGTACATGGCGGCCACATATATAATTACAGAGGGATGAATATTGGAGGAAGATGAGACTCACTCAGCAGCTGTTCTATTTTTTGATATGGCTCCCTGCTCGACTGAAGAAATTCACTTTTTATAGTTATAGATTTGAGTCTCGCTGTTTGTTTGTCTGTTTTTTCCTCGGTGTTGTGATTGCCGTCCTCCAGACCGGTGCACGCTGGGATAAGCACTCGCCTCATGACCCCAATCTGGAGTGATGCGGAGAAGCATAAAAGGAGAAGCACATGGCACGTCTCCGGGTTTGAGCTGTTTTATTTTGAAAAGCAGCGCAGGGAAAACTGGGGCAGAACTCTAGCAGGGAGCACAATTAAAGCACATTACGGCAAAAATCACAGAGACGAGAAGGCGTTTGTGTTGTATCAATTAATTTCATCTTTACATGGAAATTTAATTAGTCTTTTAGGAAGAACAGAGAAAAACAAATACCCCTCTATCTTTGTAATTGGATCTCCATGGAGTTGATGATAGTTAAAGTAGATTAGAAGCCTTTGGTGTGTGTGTGTTCGAGGGAATGTGTGATAGAGAGTGAGCTGTGTCAGTGTGTGACTGCCACATGGTGAGCTTTATCAATGTGTCCATTTATTATGTTGTGTGTGTGTGTGTGTGTGTGTGCACGTGCCCATATCCCAGCAGGGTGTTTTTTTTAAGCAGAGAAGATCAAAGACATATTAGTATTCCGAAATAAATCACCCACAGTGCGGGTCCCCAAACACGTACACAGGAGACTCCCTCTCCTTCCCTCGCTCCACCATCTCTCCCTTCAAAAGACACCACACCTCCGCCAGTCTCCCCCTCCCTCCATCACTCACCGGCCCCTAGCGGCCTTCAGAGATATCTGCTTACTGGCTCTGAATCCTTTGTTACATCCTTTCACTTTCTCACATTCCGACTTGAGCCCTGTCTCTTCCCGCTGTCTGCAAATAAGGAGGAAAATGCTTTGTCAGAGAAAAATCTTGTTCCTCGCAGAAAAAAAAGTTGTGAAGGCAAAATAGTTTTTGACAAGTGTATCCATGCGGAGAGGATCTCCACCAGTGCATCTTCCCCCCTGCTCCTTTCAGAGGTCACATCCTCGTCATCATCATCATTGTCGCACACACAACCACTAACATTGTGTTGTCATTTATTAGCCTGTACGATTTTCAACACTGGGAGGAAACTTGAGTGCCCACAGAAGACAGACAAGACCATGTGTTGAACATACAAGCACCACACAAAAACATAAACAGTTTCTTCTCCTACCATTTGAAATGCTAAGACTCAAAATGTACTGCAACAATGAAGTGTTTACAATGTAAGGGGGAAAAAGAAAAGAGAAAAAAGTTTAGTCAAACTGTATGCTTGACATTAACAGGGTTAAGTCACAGGTCAAACTCAAGGCCTCCAAGGAACTTTCCATGGCTCGCCACAGATTTTGAAATTCAATGGTAATTTAAAGTTCATACTCGGTCACCTACCCTCCATATTGACATCATGATATCAGGCTGTTCTTGGGAACACAGAGATTATCGAAGTCACAGTGACTTGGTCTGGATGATGGAAGAGGCGTTGGATGAAGAGGTTTGGGGTTCGTGAATGTGGTAAATGAAGATAGACAGGTGTGACTAGGGAGGAAGATCAAGTCAGGAGAAGGTGGAGGAGAGCAAGAAGGGGAGTCACGCTTGGAAAAGAAACTGAGACCCCAAAGATGAGATGGCAGTTTGGAGGCAGACAAGCAGGATTACATGTTCAAGCCAGCCAGAAATCTGTTCCAATATCAAGGTGGGGAAGCCTCACTGCTTGTGTTCTGGTTCAAGACACTGCGCTTTAAAGAGTTTGAAAACTTGAACACGTCTAATCTGTATTCAGTCAAGCTTCCTGAACTCGGGAGAACCTACAGGATCAGCGCCTATGCCCTGGACCTTATGATATTTGGAATGCTGACTATTGCTTTTGCCAGCGGGAGCCAAAGCAGGAGAAGTGAGGGGATAAAAAAAAAGGGGGGGGGGGATGATTGAAGTGGTGGAGCTGAAAGAGGAAGAAACTCATTTTAGTCGCAAAATTAGAATGAGAGCGCCATAAATGCCCCCTGTAGCTCCCACTTTGTTATGCGCGTGGATATTTGTGTGTGTATTTGCATGTGGGCACGTGTGTGGGATTGATAAGTTTAGGCCAGCGTGTACATGCCTCTGCCCGTGTGTGTGCGTGTGTCATTTTGATAGCCACCCACATGAATATGCAGATCAGTTTTAGAGAGCGTGTGTGCGCAGCATTAAAGCCCACTCTCCAACACTGACCCAATTTTACACTGCCGCGCGTGTGTGTGTGTGTGTGTGTGCAGGCGTGCACTTTCTTATCAATGTTTTTGCCAAGCTGCGAAAAAAAAAATCCATGCCTAATACAGAGAAGTGTGGGCAGGTGTGTGTGTTTACAGAGAATAGATATGTGGTGAGGCTAATACATACACTCAGAATTAACAGTTACAGCTGTCCCTGAATGCCTCGTGAACCTTAGCAACATTTGCTTTCCTTTAAAGTTACACAGAAACTCAATGACTCCAGAACATGAATTAGCTCTGTTTGATGAGCTGCTGGGATTATGAGGGGTTCCCAAGTCAGAGTGAGTACACATCCACGCAACCAAATCATCATCATCATAAAGATGAAGGCTTCATGAATTTTGTAAGGCGCCTGTTCGACAGCAGCTCACCACATTAAACTGAAAAAAAAAAGAAATAACAGCCTTGTGTTGTAGATTTTGCATTTTTTTTCACCTGAAAAAAAAGATTGTCTCGTTGTTTTACAATTCTTATTCAGTTCACCTGCGGGTTCATATTATTATAAAAAAATGAGCCCCACAATATCAAAAATGACTAGACACAATTATCTTAATGATTAGTCAAGCTGTGAGTGTGTAGTCTTTTATGGAACGTAGCTCTTGTGAAGGGGGTCTGAATATATCAGTTTGTTTTTCCATTGGTTGAAATGTTGACTTGTGACGTCATCCCCGTTGCCAGTCAGCACAATCGTCCGGCAGAACCCCGCGATGCGTCCATTCACCAGTAGATGGCGATGTTGAGCGGCTCAGAGGCGGCGCTGAGGTAATGGCTTTTCTGCTCCATTGTTCCCTCTGCCCCTCCTCGCCCCCCCCTCCTCTGCCTTCCAGTCTAAAGTCCCCCTTGTGGACTTCAAAGCAGAGGAAGGAACTACACAATAAGGTGAATTAATTTGTCGCTCTCTGGCTCGTGCACATGTGCAAGCGGATATGCTTTTAATTGCTCGCGCCGAATGCATCACCCATTGTGCCCTTTTCACAAAAGCCTAAATGATGATCTCTGTAGAAGCCATGCAGATGCTCCCAGGCCTCATAAAACATTGAAAACACCTCATCAGCAAAGCACCTTGAAAACAAGAAGAAAAAAAAAGGACAGCGTGGTCATAATAAGATCTGGCACCCGCTGCTGAAAAATTCTGGCAGACATTCCTCAGCATCTTTCACCCTCCACCCAGAAGCCCCCGTGCAGACCCGACTCTCTGAAGTAGATCAATGGAGGATTATCGCAGGACCAAGATGCCAGTTACAGAGCTGCCTCAGTGAGGGGAGAAGATTGAGAAGCTTTCTTTTGATCTGCTGCTGGCCAATCTGAGAGGGGGCCGCCGCTGCTGATGATAATGATGCCCAGGCCCAGCCAGAGTCGGGCTGGGGGCTGCTGCAGCAGCACTCCGGCTCCCATTCCTATACAGCCTGTATAAAAGACGGCCCTATGGAGGGCTGAACGGGACTAACAGATTTAGCCGGATGGATTGTGTTGTCGAAAATGTTTTCCCCTTTTCTGAAAAGGGATTCTATTGATGCCAGAGTGGTGTGTGTGTGTGTGTGTGTGTGTGTGTGTGTGTGTGTGTGTGTGTGTGCCTCACTTGTTTCCTCCATCACATTAGATCCAGCTGAACACCTCTGTCCTCCTTCAAGGACAACCCCTCCCTCCTTCATGCCGCCGTCCCTCAGCTTCTCACACACTCACATTTACACTTCCCCTCCGTTTGTGTGACAGGCCTTGGTGCTGAAGATGGATGCTGACATTCCGGACAGTAAAAAGCTGAAGGTGTGTGTGTGTGTGTGTGTGTGTGTTCAAAAGCACAATTCTCCGTCGCGTCTGACTGAGCACCGTTGTCACACAGAACCCGGGGAGCAACCCCGCCGCTATCTTTCTCCACAATCCTGTTTGTCTTTCGCTTGATGATTACGATTATGGGATGTGAGGTCAATAATCTCATAATTAGTGCTAAGTGGGAATTAGATTAGGCTTGAATTCATTTCTCCAACAGCTCCAGTTAACCAGATTAGCACAGTGTGGATTAGGATGGTGCTTCAGGGGTCAGCGAGGGAAATGCGCCGCACTTGGTGGAAGGTTGCCGGTTCCATCCTCTGATAACTCTGTGCTCAGCAGTCTGACAGTTCATTGTGCTTCTGCTCTGTTTCTTGACACCTTTATTTAATCTCAGTTCAAGCAGATTCACACTGCACGTATCAGGGGGATTAAGCTTCTGGCGCGGGAGGTGACTCAAGTTCCTGTCTGGGCTTCTGTCATCTCTAGGCTGCTACGACTTCTCTGTCTGTGACCAGCCTGTCTGTCTCCAATACAACTGTAGAGTTGCCGGTTCATCTTCAATGCTATTATTTTGACATTCACAACTAACATAGCTGTTGCGTCTCTCCTTGTAACATTAAGCAAATATTGTCTTGTATATCTGAAGTAGGGACCTCAGGGGTGTCAATCTTACTAGGGGCCAAAAAGCAGAACAAATTTCACAATTATTGTACGACCTGCAAACAAAGACCAATTTTAGCTAAACCTGCCGTCAATTCTAGTCAATAAGAGCTCTTCAATAAGCGATGGTTCGACGCTGTCACCGCCATGGAGCTGTCATCGTCATCAACAAGCTTCCTTCAGCAGGTTTCTGTATAAAACTCAAATGTATTCAGGAGACAATTTCTTTGTATCACAAGAATGATAGCTGTCATCGGCTATCTAAAGCACAGAGTCACATTTTTGATCACTTGGCAACCACGCTAACAGTTGCTAACGTCGATGAAATGTCATCTCATTGAACCAACATTATAACATTGTGAAAGTCCGAACTTAGCCACACTAGCGCAATTATTTGGTTGTCCGAGCCGTCATGCAAATGTGTGTCTTAACTAGTTTCCAGTGGCTGTTCTGACAACGCTGTTTTCCCTCCCATGAATGCTCATAATGTATCAAGTACAACATCCGACTTATGACCGGGATCGGTTCCGACCGGTCGTAAGTCGAATGCCATTCAAAATAGCCGACGTGAGGGTTATAGGTACCACTGTGGTGGTAGATCACTGTGTGAGAGTGAGATGCTGGGGTACTGTGCTGCCGTAACTGTCGTACGCAATGCCAGGCTGCTACGTGCTGCGGTGCCAGACATCGAATAAAAATAAATAAATAAGCATCTGCTGCCTGTGGTCGTAAGTCGAGAAGGTCATAAGGCGGATGTTACTTATATCATGTAATGTTGCAAACCTCCTGTCACCTGGAGTAGCCGTGGCGCAGTGCCTGCTGAAAAGGTTGCCAGGAATAAGTCGCCACGGGAGCTTTGAACTCTGGACGCTGGTGACATTGACATGCTTTGTAGATGATCAAGGTTTAAATTACTTTTGAATTTAATTTCAACTACATGGATTTAAAGCACTTGTGGGCCGCATGACATGACTATGCAGGCCGGATTTGGCCCCTGGGCCTTGAGTTTGACACCCACTTTTTGCTGTTTTCATCAAACTTCCTATGCTTTGCTGGAGCAGAGAGTTGGAGGATGTAACTTCTTCAGTGAACATGCAAAGTATTGAAGCTAGCTAGCGATCCAAGATATCTGACAACAGCCCCCAATAAAGTGCATGAAAGATGAAGTGAAACTAACACCATCAAGGCTCTCAGTTTTTAGATAAGTGGGGCGACGCTGTACGCAACAAAGATTTGGGAGTGCAAGGGACCATCTGGCGCGTAAGATGATGCGCTAATCTCAAAGCTACAGTCCGGTTGAAGAAAGCGAATGATGTTGAGTGGAATGCCAGACAAACAACACCCGACTTGTCAATCTCCCGGAGAGAGAGAGAGAGCGAAGGGAGAGGATGCCTGCTCCTATATATCTAAGATCTTTGCTTGCTCTCAGCTGAACAGGATTGGCCACCAAGACATGGCAAAAGTTGGGGCTGAGTGAGCGCCACATACGAAACTTGTCCTCACATCTTCAACAGCTGCTCGCTGAGTGACGCACCAAAAAGACGAAATCAAATATTAATCTTTTTCTCAGACAGCTATTCATGCTACATGTTCAGAACTTCAGAACTTCAACTCGGCTGAAACCTTGAAAGACAGAGAGGAGGAGAAGAACTAAACTATAGCTCCTATTTTGGTGACTTCTCTCGAACAGCCTTTTGTTCCTGTGAGAGCTCTGAACATGCTTCACTCCCTTCTTTTTTCTCTTTCTTTGCCGCTCTAAAGACTTTCTTTTTCTCCCACTGACCTCCAATCTACTTCACATGATGGGCCCCTGACTAAGAGGACTCCAGCTCCACTTTCTCTTGGTCTCCCTGCCTCTCAATCACTCCCCTCTTTCTCTGTCTCAGCTCCTTCATCATCCGCCGTCCCGCCCTCCGTCCCCTGCTACCCTCGTCTTTTCTGTGGCCCAGCGTGGGTGGCTGAGTTTAATGAATTCTCTTTTCTCTCTGCAGCCCGCCGCTGATTTCTGATTGTGAAGAGTTGTGTGTGAACGAGTGACTGAAACACACACACGTCGCTCGCTGCTGACAGACACATGGCTGCACTTTGATCATCT